>NW_017308845.1:52773-53206 GCF_000935625.1 Nanorana parkeri | reverse complement strand
AAACCTCAGTAGTGCTGCCCGTTCTGCCACTGAACATGCAAGGGTGAATCTGATTGGTTGATAAGGGTAACATAGACGGTGCGTCTTTCAGGCAGAATTCTTCGTAAGAAGCCAAATTCTCATTGTTCCCGTCTGCCTTGGACAGGAAGTCCTGTTTGCAGTCACGTTAACGGGTTTCGAGTACACAATTCCCAAAGAAACCGCGTAATGTACAGAAATCGATGGCTAAGTCAAGTAATCAGGTTCCGCCATGTAAAACAACTCAGTCAGCAATCGAGCGGAAATTACATCGAATTATGGCGGCAGCGGAGCTGTAGGTTTGTGTGAGTTTAGTAATGGCGGGTGATGGTTGTAATGTAGACAGCGGCTTGCAGCAAAGAGGACCGTGCAAAGTCAAAGGAAGTTCTCTCCTCTCCTCCCTCTCCCCCCCTCT
>NW_017308845.1:47195-52627 GCF_000935625.1 Nanorana parkeri | reverse complement strand
TCTCTCCCCCTCTAATATAGGGCCGTACATATGTAGTGCCCTCTCCCTTTGACTTAGGACCGCATATATCCAGCAGTGCGCTCTCCCTCTGACATAGGACTGCGCATGTGCATTGCGCTCTCACCTTTGACATAGGACTGCGCATGTGCAGTGCACTTTCCTTCTCCCTCTGACATAGGACCGCGCATTTGCATTGCGCTCTCAACTTTGACATAGGACTGCACATGTGCAGTGCGCTCTCCCTTTGACATAGGACTGCACATGTGCAGTGCGCTCTCCCTTTGACATAGGACTGCACATGTGGTCAACAGCATGGGAGAGCACGCTGCTCATTATTGCATAGTTAGTTTTAATACAAAGTGAATTAACCCTTTACAGTTTTGCTCTATGAATAAGAACATGCTACAAATATAAAGTAGGCGTTATCCCTATACAGCTGCAAAAGTGGACATACACTTTAAGCGATTGCGAGCGCCATCTTTCTTTTTTGCCATGGAACGTCCTTCTTTTTTTCCTCCTTCCTTATTTTTAATTCCGTGCGGATGCAGAAGTAACCCCGAGTCTGGGAGATTAGCGGTGACAGCGCTCGTGTTTTACACACATCCGCCGTAATGAGCTTTGTGCGAGACGGTAATGTCTTGTCTTGTTGCATCTAATTGTTATCTTACGGTTTTATTCCCGCTGATTCCAGACTCATTACCTCCATCCTGCATCTTCTCCGGCTTCTCCTTTCAGTGGCGGCGCTTCCTCTGCGCTTCGCCGTCTCGCTAATTGTAGAAGCATTTAGACGTCTGTACATGTGTTCGCTGCAAATGACCCTCTTCCCCTGGGGGACGCTGTGTATTTTTAGACACCTGTTTTCTCTTTTAAGGACCTTTTTACTAAACTACGAAGGCGGCACGTTTACTATAAGGCCTCATTCACACGAGAAAATGCCGGCACGTACAGGTCTGTGCTGCGTGCACGGCCATATAGGGCAGCTACTGGGAAGGACAGGTGCTGCGTGTGATTAGTACACAGCCCCTGTCTTTCTCTATGGGACTACGTGGCCGTACGCCACCCTACGCTCACCTCAAGTGCAGGTCCGTGCGGGTGTCCCGGCTCAGACGCAGACAGGATCAATCCTGTCAGCGTACGAGTACGGACACCCGCACGGACGTGCAGGGCGGGTGAACATAGGGGGGGGCGTACGGCCGCGTAGTCCCATAGAGAAAAGACAGGGGCTGCGTACTAATCACACGCAGCACCTGTCCTTCCCGGGAGCTGCCCGATAGGGCCGTGCACGCAGCACAGAGGTGTACGTGCCGACCTTTTCTCGTGTGAATGAGGCCTAAAAGAGTTATAATGCTCGGCGGACTTATTTGACTTCCAACGTTCAACCCTGAACAAAGGTAAAGACACTCAGCTGATCCCTGACCTTACCAGAACAGTGCCACTTCTAGACTTATCTAATTGGATCCACTTTCCCAATGCCTTGAATCTATGGAGAAGTCTACCCTGTATATTGTTGTGCTGCTGTGGAATGTCAAGCTGGCCGTACACTGTTAGATTACTAGCCCACTGGGCTAAATAAGAGAATTCTATAGATTCCCCACGCTAAAGAGCATAGATGAGGGAATCTCCCCTGCTATGGATGTCAAAATACCCAAACGGTGAAATTCTAACCGTGGGGCCCTGCCAGCATCAACCCAGCTTGAAATATCAAATGGGTCGGGTAGCACTGGCAGGGCCACCCATTGTTAGAATTTTGCCAGAATCCTGCCAATCGGTTAATATACCTTTGGTGTATGGGCAGCGTTCGTTTCCAGTGCTGGCAAATTGGAGCAGTACATCCGCTGCTGAAAACAAAAGTCAATTTCACTATAAGGACCAATGCCTGCTCCAGGTTCTGTCTGCTCCAGTTTTGATAACCCCCCCCTCTGTCTGCCAATTCTACTCCTGCATTGGCTTTTCAGCAGAGACTAGAAGTGGCCATTTTAACGCACATTACGCAGACATGGTCCACTGTTGTCACCATCAGGAAACCCACCCTGGCAAATGCCATTCAGCCATCGCAGGGGTGCATGTAGACAGGAAGTGGCTACAAAGACGCTGCAGAAGACCATCATCTCTGAAACGCAACAAAGGATGAAAAAAAGTAATTAATGTATACAATTTCAGTTGTTTATGATACGCGGGGCTTTGGCAAACGAAATGTCATTAATTTGGGGTTTCCATTTGCTTTTAAGTCTAAGCAGCCGAGCGTTTAAAGGAGAACTATGGGGTCAGGGCTTTTCCTCATAGTTCTCCTTAGGCTAACGGGGGGCACAAACTAGCGTCCTCCCGTCACCCTAAGCTCAGTATACCGCGAGCTACAGCTCACGGTATACTGAGACGCCGGAGCGGATCCCGACATCGATGTCGAGATCCGCCCAGCTGCGTGAGTGACAGCTGGCTCTGCCTATCTAGAGGCAGAGCCAGCTGTACCCGCCCCCTCCCACGTCCGTTCCGCCAGTCAGCGCTGGCGGAGGGGGGAATCCAGCCCCTCCCCTGTCACGGCAGAGAGCCGTGACAGGATTGAGAAGTGAGCTCACCTCCCGATCTACTGAGCCGACCTGTGACAGTCTCATTGTCGCAGGTCGGCTAGAACTATGAGGTGAGTGAAAAGCACTCACCTCATAGTTCTCCTTTAATAAAGAATATCCTGGAAGTCAGTTCTGACAAGGCAGCGTCGGGCAATATGTCACGTTGATGGCATAATATTTTTTAGACTTATCAAGGGAGATATTTCGGGGGAGATGGATTTCCAGACCTTCATTTGACTCTGCGGGGAGGAGAGAGAGGAGAAGAAATGTGCACACAGCGCAGACGAGATCATCTCAGAGAATTGTCTGGTTCTCTCTCATGAAGATTCATGTGTCAGCTCCTCAGACTGATACCTGTTTATTTCCAGAGCCGATAATAAGAGAGGGAGACAGAGTACAAGAAGTGCGCCCCGCAAGGCTGCAGACCAAACAACGCGTTGACATAATTAACTTCCAATATGAGAATTCCATTTTAATCCCTTTGCGGTTTTTAAAGCACAACTCTGGGGAAATAAGCCCTCAGGGGCAGGGCCCTCCTTACCATCTCGTCTTGAATTGTATTGTGATTGTAATGTCTTCCTTATATTGTAAAGCGCTGCGCAAACTGTTGGCGCTATATAAATCCTGTATAATAATAATAAAATCTTTACCCTTGCAGTGGGGCTGCACAGGGTCGGATTTACTCTCTCTGCTGCCCCAAGGCCAGGTTCCACACCCCTGCTGCCCCTCTACTCGCTGTTGCCCCAAGGCCGGGCCTCGGTTGGCCTTGTGGAAAATCCGGCCCTGGGGCTACCCCCATACTGCAAGGGTTAAGTGCTAGTTATACCTAGGGAGCTAAAATAACAAAGTTATACTCACCCGAACCATGATCCTGGTTTGCTCCTAGACCAGTCCCTTCAGCCTCGCTCCCCCATCACTCCATTGGTCTAAGGTCCTGTGAATCATCATGTCCTATTCAGTGTAAAGGACATGAGGATGCTGAGGGACATGACATGAGGATGCAGAGTGGGTACTGATCCTGGCTGAGGGAGGGAGGCAGAGTGGGTACTAGACGTGGCTGAGGGAGGGATACAGAGTGGGAACTGATCGTAGCTGAGGGAGGGAGGCAGAGTGGGTACTGATTGTGGCTGAGGGAGGGAGGCAGAGTGGGCACTGATTGTGCCTGAGGGAGGGAGGGAGGCAGAGTGGGTACTAGACGTGGCTGAGGGAGGGATACAGAGTGAGAACTGATCGTAGCTGAGGGAGGGAGGCAGAGTGGGTACTGATTGTGGCTGAGCGAGGGAGGCAGAGTGGGCACTGATTGTGGCTGAGGGGGGATGCAGAGTGGGCACTGATCGTGGCTGAGGGAGGGAGGCAGAATGGGCACTGATTGTGGCTGAGGGAGGGAGGCAGAATGGGCACTGATTGTGGCTGAGGGAGGGAGGCAGAATGGGCACTGATTGTGGCTGAGGGATGGAGGCAGAGTGGGTACTAGAGGTGGCTGAGGGAGGGATACAGAGTGGGAACTGATCGTACCTGAGGGAGGGAGGCAGAGTGGGCACTTATCGTGGCTGAGGGAGGCAGAGTGGGCACTGATCCTGGCTGAGGGAGTGAGGCAGAGTGGGTACTGATTGTGGCTGAGGGAGGGAGGCCGAATGGGCACTGATTGTGGCTGAGGGAGTGAGGCAGAGTTGGCACTGATCCTGGCTGAGGGAGTGAGGCAGAGTGGGCACTGATCGTGCCTGAGGGAGGGAAGCAGAGTGGGCACTGATCCTGGCTGAGGGAGGGAGGCAGAGTGGGTACTGATCGTAGCTGAGGGAGGGAGGCAGAGTGGGCACTGATTGTGGCTGAGGGAGGGATACAGAGTGGGCACTGATTGTGGCTGAGGGGGGATGCAGAGTGGGCACTGATCTTGGCTGAGGGAGGGAGGCAGAATGGGCACTGATTGTGGCTGAGGGAGGGAGGCAGAATGGGCACTGATCGCGGTTGGGGGGAAGGAGTGGAGAGGAGAAATGACTAGCAGCTGATGAAGTGCCATTTGGAGGAGATGCAGGACTGGTGGTAGGCCAGGGTTGAATAGAGAAGAGCCAGGGAGCTAGTCATGGGTGTTGGTTGTGGGGCTTGAAAAGAAATGAGACAGAGAAGGAGCTGATTCTGGATTGGTGAACGGAGGAGAATTGAAGAGAAAGGAGACTGAGAGGGAGCTCATCAGGGAGGTTAGAGAGAGAAGAAACAAATTGGGAAATTGAAGAGGCTCAGTGGGAGCTGATCATGACTAGAAGACAGAGAGAAGCTTCTACGGATCAAGATCCTTTTGAAGAGTAAGAAGAGCAGAAGGTGACCATAGCAGAGGTTCAGGGCTGAGACTCACATGTGCGGCAAGCAGCTGACCCATGAAATCCAGGCTGGTTATAGGCAGGAAAAAGGAAACTGCAATGGACGTGCCATCTTTTTCTATGGCGTCTCCCGGCTAAAGCTCATAGGAAGCGCTGCTAACACTGTGGTGACCTGTGTAACCTGCCATTTGGGCAATGCTTCTCAATTTTAACAAGTCATTTATTTCCTTATATTAGCCACTGTTTACCAAGTACCCTCATGTGGACCATTATATCTGAAGTACCCCTTGACACGGGAGTATTTAGTGCCAGTTGTAACGGTTGATATACTCCAGATGATTGCTTCCATGTAGAAAAAGCAACTGGAAAACCATGTAGAACATTATCTCTCATAGTTCCTCGAATGTCGCGATCAGCTTGTTGAATATTCATCAGATCTTTGTCCAATCTTCAGAAAAGTAATAAACAATCCTCTATTATTCGTCCTGTGTTAGGTTTAACCTTCCATTTATTTTGGGTTGGGGGGGGGGGGGGGGAAACTCCGGACAAGCAA
>NW_017308845.1:43588-47075 GCF_000935625.1 Nanorana parkeri | reverse complement strand
AGCAGACATCCCTTTTTAAATAATGTAATGATCTCGTCATTCGGCCGTGTGGCTCTCTCATAATGATGGATCACAGAGGGATTGTAATGAAATTTCTGCCATAATGAGCAAAAATAGCAAAAAAGGGCTTGAGACAAACCGCTATTAATATATCCCGTCTTCTGACCTTGCCGAAAATTGTCACTGCACAGGCTTTATAATTAGTTTCCGGACCCTTATGATGAAAGGCTCGGGGTTTTGTCATATTAAGAAAGAAGGTTGAAGTTCTGAATATTTTTCCTTTTTTTTAATGGTATGTATTTATAAAGTAAACTCCCAGTTATCCGGCACCCGTGGGGATCAGGTAGATGCTGGATAACTGTAGTTTCTGGTTGCTTGAGATTTACTATTACCTCTCAGGCAACAACCCCTTCCCTGCCCCATTTATCTGCTGGCTAGATTCTGCTATTGGCTATTTCAAATTGCTATAGCCAATAGCAGGCTGCCCATTGTTTACATCTTGCTGCGGCCGACAGCAAGATTCCTCAGCTGGCAGGTGAATGTAAACAAAGAATTCCATTAGCAACTAAATAAATTTAGTTCTAACAACATTTTTTAGTGTGCACATGATTTTCGGACAGTGTTATGATCTGGGTTTGCTTCAGTTGGTCAGGTCTAGGTTCAGCAATGTTATGTCCCCCAAAAATAGAGGTCAGCTGCCTCCCGGAATATACTGAATGACCAGGTTTTTCCATCCATGTATTTTTTCTTCCCTGATGGCACATTGGACATATTCCAAGATGGCAATGCCAGGATTCATCGGGCTCAGATTGTGAAAGAGTGGTTCAGGGAGCAGGAGACATCATTGTCACACATGGTGTCACGTACCTGGGTGGAGACTGAGCTGACCAGAGGGCTACCCTTACGCCACTAGTCCAACTCCCCTGGAGATAAGAGGAGGAGTGAGGACTCAGGGACGCACGAGTGCCGCTGCGTTGGTAAACACGGCTTCTGAATTTGAGGGCGTTGACCTCGGTACGGTAATGGCAGAGGCTGGGCAGCAACGTGGAGTAATGGGCTGGGGCTGACTTGAAGAGACACAGCACAGAGTCCAGTGAATGCCACAGGTGAATCAGGAACGTAAATGAGGTCACGGTCCAGGTCATTCACAGCGAAACTCTTGCAAGGATAAGGTGCCAAATCGAGAAACACAGAGTAGTCGGGGTCACAGAGTAGTCGGGGGTCACAAGCCAGGATCGAACACAAGGAAGCCAGTAGCCGGGTGGAAGTGCCAAGCCAGAAGCAGAGTCAGGGATGAAGCCGGGTCAGAACACAGGAAGCCAAGCAGCAGGGTCAGGAGACAGGATACAGCTGAGACCAGTCAGCAATGGATTCAGGACTCACACTGACTTTATAGTGGATCAGACGTCACTGAACGTGCATGCGTAACAGCATGCGTAGAGAGCTGACGATTGCGTGCACGGAATCCAATACGCGTGCGCCCATTATTAGGAGCCTATTTGCCCTTAAGCCTAAGGACAGGAGTACGCGGCAGGGCTCGGGGTGGCTTTCTGGTAAGTACCTTACACATGGATTGGCCACCACAGAGTCCAGACCTTTACCCCATTGAGAATCTTTGGGATGTGCCGGAGAAGACTTTACACAGAGGTCCGACTCTCCCATCATCACTACAAGATCTTGGTGAAAAATGTATACAACTCTGGATGGAAATAAATGTTGTGACCTTGTATAAGGTTCTCGAAAAACAATCCTGAAAGACGTCATTCTGCTTCACAGTGTTTCCTCCTCAGACAATAACACGGCCCCTGTCATATGTAGCCCTGTCCTTGCATGACCCTTCATCATATTCTCAGCTGTTGGAGGACCATGCCTTCTGCAGCATCTAACTCCCATCTCCTGCAGAGCTGCACTGGTGGAGAGCTGGATGACTTTTCTCTTTTTGCCATCTCTCCTAAAATTCTCTGCTTTGCTCTGCTCCTTCCACTGTATTGGGGGACTCTGTTCCTGTGTACCATCATATGCTGAGATGTTGAAGCTTCATGCTTCTTTTACTGTCCAACATCTTCTAAAATGGCCTGTACTGCTGGAGAGCTGGGCTATGCTTTCCCCTTAGGTGGACAGTGGACGTAGTGCAGTCCTGTAGCAGTGCAAAGAAAGGAGCTAAGTGCTTCGGGAAAACGATACGAGTGTCGCCATCCAAATACGCAGAGAAATGAGCTGCGTTTTCCACAAGTACAAAGAAATTAGCACAGTCCTCCAGCAGTACAGTGAGAGGAGCAGAGTCCTCCAGCAGCACAATAGTAGGAACAGAGCCCCTCCAGCAGTTCACTGAAAATAGCAGAGACCTCTAGCAGTACAATGAGAGAAACAGAGTCCTCCAACAGTACAATAGAAGGGTGAGAGTCCCTCCAACAGTACAATAGAAGGGTGAGAGTCCCTCCAGCAGTTCAGTGGAAGGAGCAGAGTCCTCCAGCAGTACAGTAAAAGAAATGGAGTCCTCCAGCAGTACAGTGAGAGGAGTGGAGTCCTCCAGCAATACATTTGAAGGAGCAAAGTCCTGCAGCAGTACAATTGAAGGAGCAGAGTCATCCAGTAGCACATGCACCACTCCACAGCACCAGGGGGGCGGTTGTCCCTTCCTGGTTCTTGCAGCCGCCCCCCTAATGATGCGGCACATGCACTTAACACCTGAGTGGTGCACAGGACATGGCATTCCATATCGGATTGCAGCTGGTAAATGCTGGATTTGTTGAACGCGTGAATATGTAATTTTAGGATAACGCAGCAGACAAGGTAAGTGGGGATAAAAAATGTAAAAGTATTTACATATTTTGATCAAGCTTTTACGCAAGCCCTCACTGACCTCTGTAGCTGCAGGCACTGTGGACAAAATTAAAACCACAAGCAGCGTAGTCGTAGACTTCATACCTTCTAATGTAATTAGGTGCCAAGTCACTGCAGAGCTGTGAAAAAATACCAGAACCTAACTACAGCTCTTCTGTTATTAATTGCTCCACAATAGCTACAGCTACAGAGCCGAATTACTGCTTGGTAAAATGTGTAAAATATATATATGACTATAGCCAGGCCACAGTTGGCTTCCTGATTGGCCGCAAAGCCGGCTCCATGTGACCAGGGAGCATGGAGCCACTTCCCGGGCCAATCAGGAAGCCGGGCAGCGTGTAATGACTCGCTGCACGGTTGACTGATTGGTTGAGAAGCTGGCCAATCAGGAAGCCGGGCGCCGTGTAATGACGCACTGCCCACCTTCCTGATACAGGAAGTATAAGTCGAGGCATCGGAGTATTTGGGTGAGTATGAGTACTCACCCAAATACTCGGCATCAGTACCGATACCAGTATCGGTATTGGTGCACCACCTAATGTATTTATTGGTAGTGTAAAGGAAAAATCTTGTTTTGATTCAAAAGAAAGTTTTGGCTTCTCATTTGTGTCACTTGCTAAATGCTTGTTCCAGATCAGGATGT
>NW_017308845.1:39376-43571 GCF_000935625.1 Nanorana parkeri | reverse complement strand
CGGTCCACATTTTTAAGTATGAGTTTCCTTGAAATGCTCCACAATTGAATGAAAGTGATTTTCTCTCCTGCCTTCAGAAACGTGCGGGGGGTTTTATATGCAATCCCCACCATGCCAGAATAATGAAGAGAAATGTGGAGTGAGGACCTTTGTGGCTTTTCGTCTGGGTGAATTTTAAAGAGAACTGGCCTCTTGGATTACCCAGCGTGGGCCGAGGGCGAATGGGCCAAAAACATAATGCCGTCCTGATTACTTCCATCATAATCACACAAGTGGCCGTCCCTTTGCTGAGCCTCGCTATCGCCTGCACAGCCGACGAGCGCGGGCAGCCTATGAGAGGTGGCATTCCGGAGCTGTGATTGATTCTTCAAATGGGAACCTGGAGGGGAAAGCGTACTCCTGCCGTGCAATGTTTTGCTTAGCTATTATAGCCGAGGTACCGGGAGGAAATGCCTATTAATATGTCTTCTGCTTGGAGCATTGGAAATGGACAGGCCATGTTTATTCCCTCCAAGGTTTCCATGTAATGTAACATTGGCATGTATCTATGGACCTACTTATTGCTTAGAAGGAATCAGTAATACATTCTGGAAAGTTAAAGCAAACCTCCCAGTAACATTGCAAGTCCACATGAATACATTCCTGATATGTCAAAATATACAGCAACAGTACCAGTACCATGAAAAAGCCTTGAGCTCCAGTCCAGTGACTATGCATAGGCTGAGATGATGCCAGGCAGGAGGAAGCATTTCCTCAGTCTTCTCTCCCCCAGTGATCAGTCTGCTGCAAGCCAGGGGAAGCATTTCTCAGTCTTCTCTCCCCCAGTGATCAGTCTGCTGCAAGCCGGAGGAAGCATTTCCTCAGTCCCCTCTCCCCCAGTGATCAGTCTGCTGCAAGCCGGAGGAAGCATTTCCTCAGTCCCCTCTCCCCCAGTGATCAGTCTAGTGCAGGCAGGAGGAAGCATTTCCTCAGTCCCCTCTCCCCCAGTGATCAGTCTGCTGCAAGCCGGAGGAAGCATTTCCTCAGTCCCCTCTCCCCCAGTGATCAGTCTGCTGCAAGCCGGAGGAAGCATTTCCTCAGTCCCCTCTTCCCCGGTGATCAGTCTAGTGCAGGCCGGAGGAAGCATTTCTCAGTCTTCTCTCCCCCAGTGATCAGTCTAGTGCAGGCAGGAGGAAGCATTTCCTCAGTCTCCTCTCCCCCAGTGATCAGTCTGCTGCAAGCCGGAGGAAGCATTTCTCAGTCTTCTCTCCCCCAGTGATCAGTCTAGTGCAAGCCGGAGGAAGCATTTCTCAGTCTTCTCTCCCCTAGTGATCAGTCTAGTGCAAGCCGGAGGAAGCATTTCTCAGTCTTCTCTCCCCTAGTGATCAGTCTAGTGCAAGCCGGAGGAAGCATTTCTCAGTCTTCTCTCCCCCAGTGATCAGTCTAGTGCAAGCCGGAGGAAGCATTTCTCAGTCTTCTCTCCCCCCAGTGATCAGTCTAGTGCTGGCAGGAGGAAGCATTTCCTCAGTCCCCTCTCCCCCGGTGATCATTGTACTTTGTAGCAAGTCACAAGGTGAGACGCCACAGGAGGCGTTATTCAAATATCAAAATGCTTTGATGGGTGGGTATTAGTCTGGAGAAGCTCGCAGTGGGCAGTGAAATCAGAGGAAGCCATTTCAGTCCAGGAGAGGAGCCGGTACAACTGTGCAAGACTGAGGGGAAGGCCGGTGGTCGAATAGAAGACTGAAGGGAAGGCCGGTGGTCGGATAGAAGACTGAAGGGAAGGCTGGAGGTTAGATAGCAGACTGACGGGAAGGACGGAGGGCAGATAGAAGACTGAAGGGAAGGACGGAGGTCAGATAGAAGACTGAAGGGAAGGACGGAGGGCAGATAGAAGACTGAAGGGAAGGACGGAGGGCAGACAGAAGACTGAAGGGAAGGACGGAGGGCAGACAGAAGACTGAAGGGAAGGACGGAGGTCAGATAGAAGACTGAATCAGGAGTCAGGTAGAAGACGGACGGGAAGGACGGAGATCAGATAGAAGACTGAAGGGAAGGACAGAGGTCAGATAGAAGACTGAAGGGAAGGACAGAGGTCAGATAGAAGACTGAAGGGGAGGACGGAGGGCAGATAGAAGACTGAAAAGAAGGCCGGAGGTCAGATATAAGACTGAAGGGAAGGACGGAGGTCACATATAAGATTGAACGGAAGTACAGAGATTAGATAGAAGACTGAAGGGAAGGCTGGAGCTTAGCTTCAAAGCAAACCTGTATTTTGCTCATTTATATTGTACTTTACTATGAACCACAAAGTCAAACCATGCAATCTACAGTGATTGCCGCCCCTCCCTCCCCTCCCGGTTTTACCATGCTGCCCTGACTTCTGCTTTCCATTGGAACCCCGTGCCCTTTATAGCGCCTTTAGCCACTCCCACAAGCGGCGACATCACCAAGCTTCCTACTCCCCTCCGCCTCTCAGCACAAAGTTTATTCTCATGAGGTCACCAGGAGAAGACGGCACAAGTTGGTCCCGGCATAGTAGATGGCTGAACTTGGCTTGCTCGCCGTAGGCAAAACCTCCGTTCCTCCATTAGCTTCTAGAAAACAGACGTTTCGGTGACCCACTTAGAACACGATAGGTCTGATTTTTGGCCCCTCCAGCGGTGCAGCGTTTTAATTAATCCTGAAATACAGCTCATAGAATGTTCATCTATAATGCATGAGCTCAATACATCCTGTTTAATATGTTATAAATAGCATTTTCTCATGTTCTGCCGGCCCAGCCATCCTTCTCTAATCCGTGAGAAAGTAGACACCCCCCACCACCACCACCAGCAACCACCATGCATGCCGCCTTCTGCATGAACCACTCTGGACGTCGTCCTTACTCCCCACCTAACAAACAACGTCCACAGCACTGCGAGGGAGAGTTCAATTTAAAATCTCTCCGAGATGAGTTTTTTTTGCTGCTGGAAGCCGCGGTTTTATCCAGCCCAGGTTCTGGCGTGCCAGGCTTGCCGCTGGTGAGGGAGAGAATTGCCCTGCTGGAAGGAAGCTGATGAAATCTCTTTGAAGTCTAGAGTTCGGAAGATGATGGCAGGAGCTGAGAGCCAGAGACGTGAGAGGGAATCAGCGCTGCTGCACGGGGGGAGCCATTCTTCGCGGCACTGCTAAATTCATGAGGATTACAGGAGCGGCTGAGCAGCAACGGGGCTTATGTGGATAGGAGCCTGAATGGGGGTTGCTGCTAACAATATACGGCTGTAGTGCATAATGCCACAAAGCGTTTGTTTCTAAAACTGACAGAGAACAACCTTGGGAGAATTGTAACTCATTTAAAGGCTCGCTCCATAGAAGTCTGCCAGTTCCGTTTCTGAGAAATGCTGAGGAGTTAAAGTGGAACTGCAGGCAGATACATATATGCAATAAATATACAATGAGTTTGTATACCTAAAAATATATGTCTATAAAAAGAAATATACAGTATAGGTGTTTAACTGGTTCATGTGAAACCATCAAACATTCCGTTATCTCTTGGAGGCTCTGATAATGTGGTGATGCCATTTTTTCTGACCAAGGCCTTACTGTCAGTAATACAGCAGAGGGATTGGGCACTGGTACGTTATCTGTGAGTTGATGGGACATAGCGGAGGGCTTGGGCACTGGTACATTATCTGTGAGTAGTTGTGACATAGTAGTTGTCATGGGCACTGGTACATTATCAGTGAGTTGGTGGGACATAGCGGAGGGCTTGGGCACTGGTACATTATCTGTGAGTTGATGGGACATAGTAGAGGGCTTGGGCACTGGTACATTATCTGTGAGTTGATGGGGCATAGCAGAGGGGTTGGGCACTGGTACATTATCAGTGAGCTGATGTGATATAGTAGAAGGTACATTATCTGTGAGTTGATGGGTACATTATCTGTGAGTTGATAGGGCATAGCGGAGGGCTTGGACACTGGTACATTATCTGTGAGTTGATAGGGCATAGCGGAGGGCTTGGGCACTGGTACATTATCTGTGAGTAGTTGTGACATAGTAGTTGTCATGGGCACTGGTACATTATCATTGAGTTGGTGGGACATAGCGGAGGGCTTGGGCACTGGTACATTATCTGTGAGTAGTTGTGACATAGTAGTTGTCATGGGCACTGGTACATTATCATTGAGTTGGTGGGACATAGCGGAGGGCTTGGGCACTGGTACATTATCTG
>NW_017308845.1:23694-39208 GCF_000935625.1 Nanorana parkeri | reverse complement strand
TCAGATAGAAGACTGAAGGGAAGGACGGAGGTCAGATAGAAGACTGAAGGGAAGGACGGAGGGCAGATAGAAGACTGAAGGGAAGGACGGAGGGCAGACAGAAGACTGAAGGGAAGGACGGAGGTCAGATATAAGACTGAAGGGAAGGACGGAGGGCAGATAGAAGACTGAAGGGAAGGACAGAGGTCAGATAGAAGACTGACGGGAAGGACGGAGATCAGATATAAGACTGAAGGGAAGGACAGAGGTCAGATAGAAGACTGAAGGGAAGGACAGAGGTCAGATAGAAGACTGAAGGGGAGGACGGAGGGCAGATAGAAGACTGAAAAGAAGGCCGGAGGTCAGATATAAGACTGAAGGGAAGGACGGAGGTCACATATAAGATTGAACGGAAGTACAGAGATTAGATAGAAGACTGAAGGGAAGGCTGGAGCTTAGCTTCAAAGCAAACCTGTATTTTGCTCATTTATATTGTACTTTACTATGAACCACAAAGTCAAACCATGCAATCTACAGTGATTGCCGCCCCTCCCTCCCCTCCCGGTTTTACCATGCTGCCCTGACTTCTGCTTTCCATTGGAACCCCGTGCCCTTTATAGCGCCTTTAGCCACTCCCACAAGCGGCGACATCACCAAGCTTCCTACTCCCCTCCGCCTCTCAGCACAAAGTTTATTCTCATGAGGTCACCAGGAGAAGACGGCACAAGTTGGTCCCGGCATAGTAGATGGCTGAACTTGGCTTGCTCGCCGTAGGCAAAACCTCCGTTCCTCCATTAGCTTCTAGAAAACAGACGTTTCGGTGACCCACTTAGAACACGATAGGTCTGATTTTTGGCCCCTCCAGCGGTGCAGCGTTTTAATTAATCCTGAAATACAGCTCATAGAATGTTCATCTATAATGCATGAGCTCAATACATCCTGTTTAATATGTTATAAATAGCATTTTCTCATGTTCTGCCGGCCCAGCCATCCTTCTCTAATCCGTGAGAAAGTAGACACCCCCCACCACCACCACCAGCAACCACCATGCATGCCGCCTTCTGCATGAACCACTCTGGACGTCGTCCTTACTCCCCACCTAACAAACAACGTCCACAGCACTGCGAGGGAGAGTTCAATTTAAAATCTCTCCGAGATGAGTTTTTTTTGCTGCTGGAAGCCGCGGTTTTATCCAGCCCAGGTTCTGGCGTGCCAGGCTTGCCGCTGGTGAGGGAGAGAATTGCCCTGCTGGAAGGAAGCTGATGAAATCTCTTTGAAGTCTAGAGTTCGGAAGATGATGGCAGGAGCTGAGAGCCAGAGACGTGAGAGGGAATCAGCGCTGCTGCACGGGGGGAGCCATTCTTCGCGGCACTGCTAAATTCATGAGGATTACAGGAGCGGCTGAGCAGCAACGGGGCTTATGTGGATAGGAGCCTGAATGGGGGTTGCTGCTAACAATATACGGCTGTAGTGCATAATGCCACAAAGCGTTTGTTTCTAAAACTGACAGAGAACAACCTTGGGAGAATTGTAACTCATTTAAAGGCTCGCTCCATAGAAGTCTGCCAGTTCCGTTTCTGAGAAATGCTGAGGAGTTAAAGTGGAACTGCAGGCAGATACATATATGCAATAAATATACAATGAGTTTGTATACCTAAAAATATATGTCTATAAAAAGAAATATACAGTATAGGTGTTTAACTGGTTCATGTGAAACCATCAAACATTCCGTTATCTCTTGGAGGCTCTGATAATGTGGTGATGCCATTTTTTCTGACCAAGGCCTTACTGTCAGTAATACAGCAGAGGGATTGGGCACTGGTACGTTATCTGTGAGTTGATGGGACATAGCGGAGGGCTTGGGCACTGGTACATTATCTGTGAGTAGTTGTGACATAGTAGTTGTCATGGGCACTGGTACATTATCAGTGAGTTGGTGGGACATAGCGGAGGGCTTGGGCACTGGTACATTATCTGTGAGTTGATGGGACATAGTAGAGGGCTTGGGCACTGGTACATTATCTGTGAGTTGATGGGGCATAGCAGAGGGGTTGGGCACTGGTACATTATCAGTGAGCTGATGTGATATAGTAGAAGGTACATTATCTGTGAGTTGATGGGTACATTATCTGTGAGTTGATAGGGCATAGCGGAGGGCTTGGACACTGGTACATTATCTGTGAGTTGATAGGGCATAGCGGAGGGCTTGGACACTGGTACATTATCTGTGAGTAGTTGTGACATAGTAGTTGTCATGGGCACTGGTACATTATCATTGAGTTGGTGGGACATAGCGGAGGGCTTGGGCACTGGTACATTATCTGTGAGTAGTTGTGACATAGTAGTTGTCATGGGCACTGGTACATTATCAGTGAGTTGGTGGGACATAGCGGAGGGCTTGGGCACTGGTACATTATCTGTGAGTAGTTGTGACATAGTAGTTGTCATGGGCACTGGTACATTATCAGTGAGTTGGTGGGACATAGCGGAGGGCTTGGGCACTGGTACATTATCTGAGAGTTGATGGGGCATAGCGGAGGGCTTGGGCACTTGGGCAATAACTGTAAAAGTTGTACCATTCATTGGTTATGGGTTTGATTAATTTCTGAGTTTGTGTATCATAGCAGAGGACTTGGACACTGGTACATTATCTGTAAGGTGATGGGACATAACACAGGACTTGGACACTGGTACATTATCTGTAAGGTGATGGGACATAGCAGAGGACTTGGACACTGGTACATTATCTGTAAGGTGATGGGACATAACACAGGACTTGGACACTGGTACATTATCTGTAAGTTGATGGGGCATAGCAGAGGACTTGGGCACTCATGATTTGTAAGTAATTGAAAACAACTTTTGAAATTACATTGACATGCTATATGAAGTTTTAGGGGTTGGCTGCAGATCCACTTTAGCTGTTGGCAGATGTGTCTTCGCCCTTCCATCGTTGAAGGGTTTAGCAAATTATTCCCATCAATTTCCCCAATTTCTTAAGTAAATATGGAAAAGATTTTCAGGCTTACTCCCGAAACTGATTAGCATCTGCCTTGGAACCTCTTTTCATATTTGCTTCTTAATTTCACAGCCTGATTATAGCCTTGCCTTTTGACTTTGACACATGTCATTGCCTGGGAAACATAAAGAACTGGGGAGGGCTCTTCAAACAATATAATTATTCCTCATTCCTTTGTTGAGCTATTTCAAATGCTCTCTGCGCGTCTGTCATGAGGCCTATCAAACGGGCCCGGGCCGCGTGCGCCGCTGGCGATAGACACGCAGACGGGGCTCATTTTCATGCCGCTCTTTCAAGGCACCCGCCTGCTCCCGCGGCCTCTATGTAATAAATTGGAATGGCTTTATCTGTCTTTGGACAGGGATAGGCGGAACGGAGGCCACTGCCTGCCCGGAATATGAAAGCCCTGATACCTGTTAGCAGGTGCATTCAGGGCGCATCACCCTGTTCATTGGCTCAGATATCAACACATATGATCTTGTTTCATCTACCTGGCGTGCTCGGCCTCGGCGCTTGAGCAAGCGCCCGTGACTGCCTGCGACTGCTTGACTGCGGCGTTAAAGGCGAAGTAACCTGAATATATGTGATTTCATTGTATCTGGTGATGAGGAATAGAGACATTATGTGCAGTTTTTTTTGTTTTTTTTATTCATTCTTTATTTAGGATAGACACATACAGTCACTATAATAGTGTAAGCCAGTGATTGGTGGAACCCATAAAATAACAAGTACATTGAAATATAGTAAATAACATCTTGAACTGTAAGATATGAGATGAGAACATAACCTGGCAGCCAAGATGAGAATATTATAGTATGTCATCATCCGGCTTTCAATTAGGGATGCACCGATACCGAGTACCGATATATATTTTTTTCAGTACTCGCCGATACCAAATATTGAGTACCGGAAGTCCCATTCAGGAAGCCAGGCGGCGTGTAATGACTTGCCACCTGGCTTCCTGATTATCAGGGAAGCCATCACAATGC
Organism: Nanorana parkeri; assembly: GCF_000935625.1. Taxonomy (NCBI): domain Eukaryota; kingdom Metazoa; phylum Chordata; class Amphibia; order Anura; family Dicroglossidae; genus Nanorana; species Nanorana parkeri. The sequence goes on along the minus strand of NW_017308845.1, from coordinate 35,221 downwards.
TTCTCGTCACTAGGTGACAAGAAAGCATGGCGCTGGCTTTCTGGGCAATCAGGAAGCCGGGTGGCATGTAATGATGCGCTGCCCGGCTTTATGATACCGGAAGCATCGGCATCGGAGCATTTGGGCGAGTACGAGTACTCGGCCAAATACTCGGCATCTGCACTAATACCGATACTAGTATAGGTATCGGTGCATCCCTACTTTTAATCATAAAAAAAAACATTTGGCTTCAAAAAGAAATATTTTTATTTTTATAAGAAATAATTTTTATAAGAAATAATTTTTATAAGAAATACATTTGTATTTTTTATTATTAAAGAGCAAAGAGAGAACAGTGAGTATGAACAGTACAGTAGATATAAAAGAGAGGTTGGGAGGAGCACGGGGAACATATAAGAAAGAGGAAGAGAAGGGATGGGAGTAGTGGGTGGATGCATTACCAGTTATTTTCTAGGCCTCTTTAGCAGACCTTAAGGACCCATTCACACAATGTCCAGATCATCTCCAGACCAGACCAGATTGTTTCAGGTCCCAAAATGCATCCTAATGTATGCCTATGCTATTTCTGGCCTCTGTTCACACCAGCGCAGTCCGTTCCAGACCAAAAAAATACTGCATGTGTAATTTTTTGTCTGGTCTGGAATGCACTGGAACTGCGGGCAGGTTCACACCATTTTCTGAACCAGATCTGGTCCGGAAAATGGTGTGAGCCTGCCCAAAGGCAGGCTCACACCATTCACACCACATCTTCTCCAGGCAAGATTGTTTCCAGACCCAAAATGCATCCCAATGTATTCCAAGCTATTTCTGGCCTCTGTTCACACCAGCGCAGTCTGTTCCAGACCAGACAAGACCAGGAAAATACTGCATGTCTCATTTTGTCTGGTCTGAAATGCACTGGAATTGTGGGCAGATCTGATCCGGAAAATGGTGTGAACCTCATGGAAAGACCAATAGCTGTTTTTTTTGTTTTGTTTATTTTGCCATAGCAGTTTAAAGTGCAACTTGTATGGATTGAGCGAACTCCATGTCACATTGTGTGTCCTACTTCTGTGGGGAGACAGGTGGTAGTTTCTACAAAACAAAAGCTTTGGGTCCCATATTAGAACCCAACATACCAGGATATCATATGAGGATAAGATAGTGTAATTCATAACATGAGGTGGTAAAAGGATGGACAAAACACCAAAGAGTAGGGATGCGCCGATACTAAGATCGGTATCGGTGCCGATGCCAAGTATTTTGGCAAGTACTCGTGCTCGCCCAAATGCTCCGATGCCTTGCCCGATACCCGAGCTTCAAGTATCAGGAAGCCAGGCAGCGAGTCATTAAACGCTGCCCGGCTTCCTGACTGGCCAGAAAGCCGGCTCCATGCTCCCTCGTCACTTGTGAGCACCGGGGTCCCCGCTTTGACTCCTGAGTCAGGACACTATCTGCAGTGAGATTGTGCTGCTTGCTTGCATAGGTTTCCTCCGGGTACTCCGGTTTCCTCCCACACTCCAATGACATGCTGGAAGGTTAATTGGCTCCTGTCTAAATTGGCCCTGCATGTATGCATGTGGGGTAGGTGATTGTAAGCTCCATGAGGGCAGGGGCTGATGTGAATGTGCACTATGTAAAGCCCTGCGTCAATTGTTGGCGCTATATAATATACCTGTAATAAATAATAATAGAATAGCGCATTGTAAAAACACAGAGATCGAACATGATGACTTCTAAAGGGGTAATGTGAGGAAAAAAGTGAAGTGAGGTTTGGTTGGCATTGCTGCATACATGTTTCATGTCGGAGCGGTAGCCGAAGGGTTAATTCAGCTTGTGCGATGTGTACTCTAATAGGCTTGCTCATTTGAGTACTACACAGATCTGCTCGCTTGTACCGGCTCCTTTCGAGGCGTCATTGTGTCTTTGTTACCGCTAGCTATTGTTCCGCAGACCTCTCACTCTCTGTATTGTGTTAGCCTGGTGGCAGCTGTCCCCTGTTCAATTCTGCTCCGTCAGGGGGCCTCCCAGGGCTGTAATGGCACAGATCTGATTGTGCAGAGGCCGAGGTTAGCTGGACTCGTAATTAAGTAAATAGGAGGGGGGGAGGGGAGGGTCACGCGCCACAAATGTCAATCAGACGGCGGGCCATTGAATAGACATGCATTATGCAAAGTGCCTGGAGGAAAAGTATGTTGTTCTTTTTTTGTTCTTTAATTTCAGTTTGACATCATGTCTGAACCCCCCCTTCTGCCATGAATACAGGCACAGCCAGGTTTTATTGCACTCTATAAGCAGACCCGGGCAGTTGCCCAGCGGCAGCACTCCTCAGGAGTGACATAAAGATTCTTTTTTGATAATTGCATTCATTGGGAAAATTTATGAAAGCTAACCCTCGGGATATATTTATATTCTTCTTGCGTGAGAGCGAGGAACCGAATTTGCGTTACTTTTCCAGCCTATGGCAGACGCAGAGACAACTGGAATGGGATTGGGTGGCGTCGGAAGACTTTTTCTCTTTTTTATTAAAGAGAAAAGGATGAACTTGGAAGTAATAGGTCTGAGAAAATGTGGGCTTCCACAAGGTGGAGGAGAGAAATGGCGGACCAGGGGTGCGGCCTGAACTTGATTGGGAGAAGGCAAAAATAGCGTATGGAATCAGGTTATCTGTAACTATTGATTATTATTATACAGGATTTATATAGCGCCAACTGTGTGCGCTTTACAATATAAGGAAGACATTACAATCACAATACAAATCAAGACAATACGGTAAGGAGGGCCCTTACAAGAGGTGGTAGCTGTGTGGGGATGAATTGTTTGAGAAAGTGATAGTTGAGTGGTTAGGTTGAGGTGGGATAGGCTTCCCTGAAGAGATGAGTCTTTAGGGATCACCTGAAGGCAGACAGAGTAGGAGATAGACAGGTTGGGGTAAGGAGTTCCAACAGATGACAGAGACTCTAGAGAAGTCCTAGACGCGAGCATGGGAGGAGTTGATGAGGGAGTTAGAAAGCAGGAGGTCTTAGGAGGAGTGGAGGGGACGGTTAGGGTGATACTTTGAGCAAGGTTTGAGATACACCTGGGTAGCAGAGTTGTGGATTGCTTTGTAGTGTAAGTGGTTGTTAATATTTAGAATTGTATGCTTTGGGTGATTAGAAGCCAGTGGAGAGATTGGCAGAGGGGTGTAGGGGATGGAAGCCAGTGGAGGGATTGGCAGAGGGGGGTAGAGGATGGAAGCCAGTGGAGGGATTGGCAGAGGGGTGTAGGGGATGGAAGCCAGTGGAGGGATTGGCAGAGGGGGGATGCAGACACTGAGCAGTTGGTTAGGTGGATGAGTCTAGCAGCTGCATTCATGATAGACTGAAGGGAGGAGGAGCCTGTGTAGAGGTTGGCCAATGAGGAGGGAGTTGCAATAGTCAAGACGAGAGATAACAAGGAAGTGGATGAGTAGCTTTGTGGTTTCATTGATGAGGAAGGGGCATATTTTGGAGATGTTAAGAAGGTGAAGGCAGCAGGATTTGGATAGTGATTGGATGGGGGGCATTTCATAACAGCCTCCTTTCTTATAGGAAAGTCTGGAGGGGTCTGTTTGTGAGATTTGATGGGCGTTGCTCCCGTCATTGGCCCCCAAATTATTTGGTAAACATTACACTGCATCTCTAGGAAACCTTTCTTAGGGTTTTGGGAAAAGCTAGACCCTATGCCAAGGTTTTTCATTGATGCCTGGTTCCTGCTGGTCACTATGTCGCCCTGAGGAAGGAACCCTGTGTGGCCCTGAAATGTGACGTTATGTTCTAATAAATGAACATAAGGATTTAATCATCATCTTTTTGAGTGCTGGTGATTAGAGCTGCAACAATTATTCGATTAAGTCGATTAAAATCGACGATGGAAAACGTTGGCAACGCTTTCGTCGGCTAAAATTCAAATTTGTAGGAGGTATAGGGAAATCGTCCAATAGGGGGCAAATGTCTAAAGCTGGCCATACTGGTAGGTTTTCATAGGAACATTCATTCAAAAAAATGTGGGTAAAACATTTGATAAGGTCATCAGAGACTTGACAAATGTCATTCCAAATGTTGTTTCGGCTCCATCTAGTGGCGGTGCTACCATGCAAATGACATTCGCCCAGCAGACAATTTATAAATCAGCCCCTTAATCTTCTACTCAAACCAATATAAAGCCTCTTGCGTTCCAGTGTGCTGATGTTCAGGACTTTGTCATTATTTTCATATTAAGCGCCCCGATGGCTATAGCGATACCTGCTGTTTTTCTCTTTATCAGTTAAACTTTTTTTTCCCTTTAATATAGTTTTTATTGCTGTTGACCAATAATGATTAATGAAGTTCTGACCGAAGAGGTCCGCCTCGACCATCAATATGCCTAAGAGAGGCACCGGTTTAATCAATAGCCGCTTTGCGACTGAGCGGCGGTGATAAATATCGACGAGCATGCTTGGCGTATCTTAAAGGGCAGGACGTTTTGGTATCAAGGCAGCGAGATTAAACTGGATTTTATTGAGATTCCACATCAGACATAAAAAAACAAAACTCAAACACTCCACACTGGAGCTTCTTGAAGGCGCCGTCCTTTTTATTTAGTTCAAAGGAGGAGACATCACCTTCAGCTTCACCTTTTAAATTCATACCTTTGCAGGCCTTTGATAAGACAGAAATAGATTAGCGTACAGGCGCGGCATTGAAGGAGTTAGCTGCTTCTGGTGAAACTTCATCAATCGGATTATATATGCAGAATCTGAGCCCTGTTATCCTTGGCTAACGTTATAAATTGCAGAGATGGAAAAGAATACCCGGAGGGGGCGTTGTACGCTGTGTATGTAGCGCAGGCATTTCAGAAGGTAGCGAGATCCAGGAGCACACAACAAAATACTCCAACTAGATATCAATTATTGGGGGTATTGATAGCGAAGGTTTCGTCTTAGATACGAGGGCCTACTTATAAGATCAAGGGTGGAATTTCAGGTCTTCTATACAAGAAAAATATTTAGCATTTTTGACATATTTTGAGATCACTTTGGCATCCAAGGTGATGTCTTTTTTCAATGTTACTTTTTTATTATTTGTAAATGACAATGAAGAGTAGAAAGGTGGAATAGGAGAAAATAGTGTGCAGCAGTAGATGAGATCCGCAGTCTGATTGGTCCTTTTGTGGATGGGTGTTGGGAATATTCATCTTATATTACGCACTGGCCAGAATGGTGTTCTCAGATCAGCGACAGTGGAGGGAATGTTCTGGAGTGGGTTTGCCAGAGAGGTGTGGTGAATGAAGGAGATAGACGGAGAAAACAGATTGTAGCAGTAGATGAGATCAGCAGTCTGATTGGTCCTTTCACGGATCAGGGGTTCTGGATTGGGAATATCCATCTTATATTCGAATACTGGCTAGATTGGTGTTCTCAGATCAGCGACAGTGGAGGGAATTTTCGGTAGTGGGTTTGCCAGGGAGTCGCGGTGAATGAAGGACATAGACGGAGAAAACAGGTTGTAGCCGTAGATGAAATCAACAGTCTGATTGGTCCTATTAGGGATCAGGGGTTCAGGATTGGAAATATACATTTTATATATTCGGTAGCGGGCTTGCAGGGGATTTGTGGTGAATGGAGGGGATCGAAGGGGAAACTGTAGCAGTAAATTAGATCAACAGTCTGATTGGACCTTTCGGGGACCAGTGAATACCCATTTTATATTCAAATACTGGTCAGAATGGTGTTCTTAGATCACCGACTGTGGATGGAATTTTTGGTAGAGGATTCTCCAGGGATTGGTGGTGAGTGAAGGAGATAGAAGTGAAAACAGATTGTAGCAGGAGATGAGTTTAACACTATGATTGGTCCTATAAGGATTCTTGATTGGGAATATTCATTTTATATTGAAATACTGGTCAGAATGAATCAGATCACTGACAGCGCAGGGAATTTTAGGTAGTTTGCAGAGGATTCATGGTGATTAGAAGGAGAAAACTTGATGAGATCAACAATATGCTCGGTCCTCTCAGTGGCCAATTATGTTGTATTCAAATTCTGGTCAGAATGGTGTTCTCAGGTCACCGACAGTGGAGGGAGTTTTGGGTAGTTTGCAGAGGATTCATGGTGATCGGAGGGCTGGAAGGAGAAAACGGAGTGCAGCAGTAGATGAGATCAACAGTATTATTTGTCTTCTCAGACGCTGGATTGAGAACATCCATATTATATTCACATTCTGGTCAGAATGGTGTTCTCAGGTCACCGACAGTTGATGGAAATTTCAGTAGCGAGTTTGCGGGAGATTCATGATGAATTAAGGAGATAGAAGGGCAAAACAGAGTGCAGAAGTAGATGAGATCAACAGTATGCTTGGTCCTCCCAGATCCCAGTGGGCGAGATTAAGAACATCCATGTGACGACTGAATTTTCGGTAGTGGTTTGGCAGGAGATTCGTGGTGAATAGAAGAGATAGAAGGAGAAAACTAGAGTGCAGCAGTAGATGAAATCAACGGTATGATTGGTCCTCCCAGAGGCCAGTGGGCAAGATTGAGAATACCTTTCTTATATTCAAATACTGGTCAGAATGGTGTACTAAGATCACCGACAGCACAGACAATTTTCGGTAGAGGGTTTGCAGGAGATTCATGGTGAATGGAGGGGATAGAAGGAGAAAATAGAGTGTAGCAATAGATGAGATCAACAGTATGCTTGTTCTTCTCGGGGGCCAGTGGGTGGGATTGAGAACATGCATCTTATATTAAAATACTGGTTAGAATGGTGTCCTCAGGTCACCGGCAGTGAAGGGAACTTTCAGCAATGGCTGTGCAGGAGCTTTGCGGTGAATGGAGGAAAAAGAAGGAGAAAAAAGAGTGTAGCGGTAGATGTCATCAACAGTATGATTGGTCCTTCAGGAACCAGTAGACCGGATAAAAAATACCATTCTTATATTCAAATACTGGTCAGAATGATGATTTCAGATCACCAACAGTGTAGGGAAATTTTGGCATGGTGCACTCAAAAAAATCAGAATCCCTGAAAGGTTTGTAGCCTATGTTTGCCATGGCGGTGAATGTGTACCTTTTAAATGTGTTGCATCTGATGGTAAACGGTACCAAATTACATTTGAACTGCTTGAATAGGAGCATGAAAACCTGTGCAAACTAAAAAAGATGTCAAGGAGCATAAAATATTGCATTGTTCTTTGTAGCACAGAATGAAAATTTAGAACAAACACCGCACAGCTGGATCGGCTGGTTCCATGATAAAATGTATAGATTATAGCTGTGGACTCGCACGGACCTCCGAGGCTCGAGTGTCAGGCTTCTGTGAATATCGCTCTGTGCTGTACTCATTGAAGCCTTTTCTAATTTTTCTTCCCGACGCCTGAAAGGAAATCGATGCCTCTGAGTCCGCGGGGAGCGGGCGGACTCTGGTACTTAGCAGAAGAATAGTTTTATATTTTGTTCCTTATGATGAATAACTGAGCAAAAATGACATTTGAAATCTCTTTTCTCCGGGAGGATTTTTTCACCCCTGTTTCTTCTGTCTTGGTATTTGATTATTGTCAGCAGAGCCAACCTGAAAGAAATTAGGCGCTCAAGCTGGCAGTACCCAACTTTGTGTTTCTGTTTTTTCTCCTTTTTAAAGGTTTGCATGTATAGAACTTTATAAATAAATACATTCGAATACAGATAAGAGGAGAAGCGGTGAAGTTACCCATAGCGAGTGAAGGTCCTAGCTAAGAGCATATACCCCATGATGTCTATTTACCTTCATTAGCTGTTAGCAGAAAACATATACAGGCAGTCCCCGAGTTACATACATCCGACTTACATACGACTCCTACGTACAAACGGAGGCTATTGCTGTACAGCAGGGGTAGTTATAATGCTACGGAACTCGTGCCGACAAGGAGTGCCCACCTTTTTGGGCCTGGTTCGTAGTACTGTATGTACAGTACATTACAGAAAGTTGGCTCTTGTTAGACGTACAGGCGAGGGGTGCCCACCTCTTCTTCCGGGTCACTGTAAGTTTTTTTTACTGCGTTCTGTATCCTCATTAGAAAGATGTAATCCCACTTCCTGTCCTTGAGACAACAGAAAGTGAAAGGAAATCTACCCCTAGGAACTTACATACAAATTCAAATTCAAATCGGGGACTGTCTGTACATCCACGTCCCACATTGCAGCACCCAGGACTTATCAGGTTCAGTTAGGCTGCTCATTGATTTTGGAGTGTAACAGAAACCATATACATCCACTGCCCACATCCCACAATGCAGCGCCCAGGACCCATCAAGTTCAGTTAGGCTGCTCATTGATTTTGGAGTGTAGCCGGTTATACAGGCACAATCCAACCACCCTTGGGGTAAGCTCTTTGCAGAGTGCTCTGTTGTATTTGTGAGCTTGGCTAATCAACTTGCTTGATCAATTGCCCCCCAAGGCTCATTGGCAGTCGGATTCTGGGGCCACCCAGAAACGTGAGATTACTAAGAAGTGGACAGCTTGGGTCATGTCTCACCTTTTGTTTGTGGGTGGGTACCCTTACTTTCAGATACATGGTGGAATTTGATTGTTGTCAAAATAACGATTGAAGTAAGCAAATGTGTTGAGTAATTTGGTAGAAAATGTGCTCTTGAGGGGTTTGCTTCTATTTTTCTGTCTGAAATCATGAAAGTATTTGACCCAATGTATGGCAGCGACATACTTTTGACACCATAAGATGTCCCTCTCGTCCAGTGCCATCTTTGTAAATGCATCTTAGTTCCGCCTGTTTCAGAGAAGGGCTAAAAATCAGGTTGTAGGTCTCAAGCCAGTGAGTATCCATTGCATTATTTCAGATTAGATCTAGATGGTTAACACCACCAAAACCATTCCTTCAGCTTCGTTTGATTGCCAGAAATTTTACTTAGATGTCAGTTCCCTCAGTGTTTCGGAAGGACTCCAGTAGTTGGATCTCCTTACAACAAGTTCTTCTGCTCCTATAATATTGCTAGATAATTGTGTCATGGTCAACAGTAATTCCCATACTATAGAAGGAACAGTTGAGACCTTCACCTGCTGAAGAGTGACTCCTTTACTCTAACCTAGTGGGTTGCGACAGAGACACAAAATCTCTTTGATTCATTCTGAATCAAAGAGATATAAAATGGCCAGAGGGTATGACCAATGGCCGAAGCCAACCTAAAAAGATTTTAACCTGCCTTCAGATCTTGATACTTGTTTTTATTGCAAATGATGTATGTCAACTCAAACAAGGCTTTTCCATTTTTTTTCCTTTTGCAGATGGGATCCACAGTGTGACAGCTCAGTGTGTTCTACGTGTCCTCATAATCACTGAGGACATGTTATCAAACAGCATCACCGTCCGCCTGGAGAACATGTCTCAGGAACGCTTTCTGTCCCCCCTGTTGACCAGCTTCTTGGAGGGGGTCTCCACTGTGTTGGCCACCCCAAAAGAAGACATTTTCATCTTCAACATCCAGAACGACACCGACGTAGAAGGGTCCATCCTCAATGTGAGCTTTTCCGCTCTTGTTCCTCAGGGGGATCGCTCCCAGTTTTTCAGCTCCGAGGACCTTCAGGAGCAGCTCTACATGAAGAGGATGACGTTGACCTCTGCCTCCATGCTGGAGGTTCTACCCTTCGATGACAACGTCTGTCTTCGGGAACCCTGTGAGAACTACATGAAGTGTATATCTGTCCTAAAATTTGACAGCTCGGCTCCTTTCATTGTCTCTGAGTCCATCCTTTTCCGCCCTATTCACCCCATCACCGGTCTGCGCTGTCGCTGCCCTCAGGGCTTCACTGGGGATTACTGTGAAACTGAGATCAATCTCTGCTACTCCAACCCATGTTTAAATGGAGGAATGTGCGTCAGAAGGGAAGGCGGGTACACGTGTATATGCAAAGAACGTTTTACAGGTTAGTGCTGTTATTATCATTTTTGCTGTTGTTATTAGTATGTCAGAAAGACCCGGGCACCAGGCTCTGGGTCAAGTCATCCTTGTGGCCTGTAGTTGTAACTGTTTTTTCATTGTATTTGCATCTGTATTAAAGTTTGCCAGCAAGCCCAGCACTGCTTACCTCTTATTCACTTTTCTGTGACAGGAAGTAAAGTGGCTTGCATGACATTTATCACTGTTATATGACCCACTTGGTAGAATCCTGGCTGTTGTTGAGTTCTGATTGTTATTAGACATATTTCAGTGACTCAAAGTGGCTTTGCGCCTGCACTGTTGTTGTCAAAGTGTGACCCATTACTTCCTAAAACTCCCAGATAGCTTCTAAAGTTTGGAAGAATGGCTTCTAAAATTCAGATTTCCACCCCTGATTATTATGTTTGCACTTATTCGTGGCTTGCACGCTTCAAATTTTGATATGAAGGGTACATTGGCTGTAGGGAGTTGTGATGGTTTGCATGTTTATCGTGTTAGATTTGTTTGAGCTAGGGCAGCTGAGAGCAAATCTTTTTTTGTTTTGTTGTTGCCTTGTCGGGTTTGGTTGGCAGATGCACAGCATCGGAACCTGACAAAAATATAATGGCCTGGAGGTGGGATTTAAAGATCTGTAGATCCAGAAGTGATATTTGACTTTTTGGCAGAGAGCAAGTTAGAGGGCAACGCCTGGATTTAAAAAATAATAAAGAGGCCTGCACTTGTTAAAATAAAATATATAGCTTTTGCTGCAGTAGTCACCCGGTTACAGACTTCAGGCTCAGACATCTTGCTGCCAATCACTTTGCTGGTTGATTGACATCTCAGTGTCATCTTGCTTCTTGGTTTCAGGCCATCGTGGACTCGCCCTCTTGGGGAGAGGAGGTACTTATTCAGGTGGAGAGGGTAAAAAGACAAAAAGACCAAGGGAGAGAACGGATATAGTGTAGTAGTTTGAAATAATGTAAGGGTACCGAAGACTGAAGATATACTGTGAGTTCAGGGCATTATGGAACCACTTCCTGAGGGGGTATCACCAAGGCGCCCTGAACTCAGAAAGTGATGCAGAGAGCGGTCATGACATCAGCAGTGTTCTCTGCATCATTGAGGACCACCTGTTGAAGATCTGAAGAGGAACAAGACCCTATGAGTATGTGATTGGCCTAAAGACATATGGAATAACACATAAAGGGAGCATCAAGGGTGTCCTGGGGAAAAATAAGGCTGGCTTCTCCTTTGTCTGGGGGGGGAATTCTGGGCTCGGCCCATCAGACATGTCATTATAAGGGAGCTGTTGTATTCTTCATTTATTCATTTTTAGACTCCATGGCAGAAAGCGGAGTTGTGTGCCCGACTGAACGAAGCCACATGGCAGCGCATGTTTCAGCCCACCATCGTCAAGCCGCATCTAAAATACCGCTAATTAAAATGCCAAACTCCATCCATCACTCAATTAATCCTGCACATTTTGCAGTTAGCCGTTCACTTGGCTGCGTGAAAGGAAGATTTTTTTCCTGTTTGCTGTAAATACACATTAGAAAACAGCAGAATGTTTAACCAGGATGTGTATCTAGATTGTTTTCTCTTGAGCCGAGCTCTCCAAACAACAAAGATCCTATAGCAGTAGCAGC
>NW_017308845.1:21063-23675 GCF_000935625.1 Nanorana parkeri | reverse complement strand
CGATGTAAGTCGGATCGCCGACAGTAAAGCCAACAGGTGCTGTAGCGCAATTCTCTCCTGTTTACCCACTAGTAGCCTGTTTACCTTCCTGTTGCCGGAGAGTGCACAGAATTCTAAGCAGCTCTCGGGGAATTGGCCTGCCGGAGAATAGAAAAGCAAGTCGTGAAATGAATGCATACAGACGTCTTGTATGGATTTGTCCCCGTAAAACAATTGACTGGAGTTTGAGAGGAGCCAATAAAGCACCTGGGACCAGTACGACGGTTATTTCTTGCCTTGGACCTTAAAGAGACACTGTCACTTTTCCCATTTAGGGTAAAGTGGCGGTATTTGTGTAAGGACCGCACTCGTGACCCATAGATACTCCCTTCTCAAGTGTTCCTCTGCTGCACCTTCCTCCGTCCCAGCAGCAAGTATTGCAAAAGAAGTCACCCGCACTCCAAGGTCCAACATCTAAACGCCTTTATTCAGATGCTAAACAATATGGCAACACTAGTGGACAGCAATGTTTCGGAACTTTCATAGGTCCCTTCATCAGGCAAACATAGTGGTCATTATTTTTGCCTGATGATGGGACCTGTAGCTCCTTAATGAACCCTCTGGGAGCCCGCGGTTGGAAGAGAGCTGCCTCGAAAAATGAGACATTCTCTGTTGAGCTATTACATAGAAGGTAGTGGTTCTGCAGTTCTCAGAGGTAGCTGGGGACATTGATCAGGCACCCTGCACAAGGAGAGAGAGCAGCATTGGCCGGTCTTTGTTACAGGAGGGAGCGGAGACAAGACCAGTCACCCTGCACAAAGAGAGAGAGAGCAGCATTGATCGGTCTTTGTTACAGGAAGCTCCTGCACAGAGGCACACCTTTGAATCTACTTAAAATTGTCCATCTCCTCATTCACTTGGGGCCCATTTACACTATTCCATGTGTATTACACTGGTAGCACACGTTGTACATGCTTTTGGAAAGCATCTCATTCATTTGTAACGGTCTCCCTGCATTATTCAGTGCTCCTGACTGTTCAACACACCACAACGTATAGATGTGCATACACATCTGTTGCGTTGTGCAGCGTTGACAAAAAATAAGTTGGGGGATTCTTTTTGGGCCATTCCAGCTCCTTGGGAGCCCCTAGAAAACGAATGGGCTCATGCAACGTGTGTTGGCACGCCAAAAAAAGAGCAAAAACAAATCAACGGATTCTATGAATGGACCCTTGAAGGGAAAGAGTCATGACTGCCAGGGTCAAGTGGTTTCCTCACATCTATGTTATTAAGGAAATTCTAAAACCCCGTCCCTCTGGGAACACAAAACGACCACGGAGAAAGTCAACATATTTCTGTTTCAAATCTCGTTGAGAGCCACGCGGCGCAATTATTTCCTAGTAAAACCAGACGTACTACTTAGAAGTATTTTTTTTTTTTTTTAAAAGCGTTCCATTCCCGACCTTAACCCGCTTAAACTCTCTCTTTAACCCTTTAGGAGCGGCCGGCCTCTCAGTCTCTGGATTCTGCCGCGTCGCGCTCCACTGCCGGCTCCCAGCAGAACGCCGGATTAAAGGAATGTGTTCCTCGTTGCCGAACATTTCCATTTTGATTCCTGGAGGAATGTCTTGTGGTTGAGAAAGATAAAGGATTATTAATTTAAAACCCAGGCTTCTGAGACTGACAGCACAGGCCGTATTAATGTGTTTCTCTTTCCAGTCCTTGCTCGGGCAACCTTTCAATTAACTCGTCCGGCGCCGCGACTTGTTCGGCAGTCGTTATGAGTAAGCAGGTGAATCCCATGCCGTGGTGATGTCATCTCAGAGCCGTGACCTGTTTCAGAGTTTAGGCAAGCGTGGATGATGACAACAAGTGGACTTAAAAGAGGACCTGTCATCTGTTTATGAGTGTTAAAGGGTTAGTCCACCTTTCATGTTTGTTTTTGGTAGATGCTGGTGAGTTAAACCCTTGACAGTTTCTACTATCCCTTGGGAACTCTATAAGTGGGGTGTCCGCGATAAGTTCCCATTATGAGGGGTGTCCACCATCCTTGCTTGTTAATTATGTACTTTATATTATGCAGTACATAGCAGGAGGAGTGAGAACACCCACAACTCCCAGATGGACAGCTACAGAATGAGGACTTATAGCATGGATAGTTGCTGTTTGAGCATCCAAGTCACAGAAAGTGAGGGGCTTACCCAACCCATTAGACTCCATTTGTAACTTACATTTTTTTTTTTGGATGGACTGGACCTTAAAGGATATATATCACTTAGGGAAGCCTGACACCAGGCCTCTGCTCTTTAGGGGGCTATAAAGTCCTGCCTGTGTGTATGCAAGTGAGTCTAATTTAGGTAGAGTTGTCCTTACGCTAGTTCCTGGGGTCGGGGACCTCCAGGCATTTGACCCCGGGGCTGGTGGGATCAGCAAGAGATTGGTTTTAATAGAAGTCATTAATGTACATGAAGCTGGTACTTAAAGAAACACGGTCACCTTGCCTATTCAGGGCAAATGAGAACGTATTTGCAAAAGGGCCAACGATCCACTGATACCAACCTTGGTAGCGCTCCCTACTTTTTTACCTGCGAGAATACCTGGTGCTTCCAGTCATGGGGGGGGGGCATCACTCA
>NW_017308845.1:18206-21040 GCF_000935625.1 Nanorana parkeri | reverse complement strand
TAAAACCCTTCCAGTGCTCCTTTGTAATTTGGGGGGGCATCACTCGCCTTAATAGCACTCCCTCAGTGCTTCTTCCTTCACCACCGCCTGTGAGAAAAACTGGTGCTTCCATGCATTGGGGAAGGATAGGGGGGAGGCATCACTCACCTTGTTAGTACTCCTTCCTTCATCCCAGCCTGTAAGAATACCTGGTGTGTCTAGGTATGGGGAAATGTGACCTCTTCCTGTGTAACAACAGTGTTGGGGTCTAGGAGTGAGTGGCTAGTCCCCAATGCTGTCACATGATAGAGGAAGTGAGGTCACCTCTCCCCCTAATGTCCAACACCAGCAAACACTGGTGATTTTAATGACAGAGGAAGGAGAAAAGAGGTAGTGCTGGCAAGGTGAATATCATTGGGGCCAAATGGCCCTTTAAACAGGCTCTGTCACCTAAATGGGCAAGGTGACATGGGCAGGGCTACACAGTCACCTGAATGGGCAAGGTGACATGGGCAGGGCTAAACAGTCACCTGAATGGGGGAGGTGACAGGGGCTGGTTACATAATCACCTGAATAGGTGAGGTGATATAGGCAGGAGTAAAACAGTCACCTGAATGTGCAAGGTGATAAGGATAGAGTTACACAGTCACGTGAATGGGCAAGGTGTCATGGGCAGGGTTACACAGTTACCCAATTGGGCAAGGTGACAAGGATAGGGTTACACAGTCACCTGAATGGGCAAGGTGGCATGGGCAGGGTTACACAGTCACCTGAATGGGCAAGGTGGCATGGGAAGGGTCACACAGTGTCCCAAATGGCCATGGTGACATGGGCAGGGTTACACAGTGTCCCAAATAGACATGGTGACATGGGCAAGGTTACATAGTCACCTGAATGGGCGAGGTGACATGGGCAGCCTTGCACAGCCATTTGAATGGGTGAGGTAACATGAGCAGGGTTACACAGTCATCTGAATGGTCGAGGTAACATGGGCAGGGTTACATAGTCATCTGAATGGTCGAGGTAACATGGGCAGGGTTACATAGTCATCTGAATGGGTAAGGTAACATGGGCAAGGTTACACAGTCACCTGAATGGGCGTGGTGACATGGGCAGGCTTACACAGCCCCCTGAATGGGCAAGGTGGCATGGGAAGGGCCACACAGTGTCCCAAATGGGCATGGTTACATGGGCAGGGTTACACAGCCCCCTGAATGGGTGAGGTAACATGGGCTGGGTTACACAGTTATCACAAGGTGATAGTGTCTCTTTAAGAACTCCTAGGTAAAGAGGGGCACAGAGAGGGGATCAACCCCTTCTAGACTACGCAGTGTAATAAGCAAAGATGGTTGCCCCCATGTATAAGTTTGTAGTCTATACACCAAAAAATTGGAATACGGTGATAAAATCATTTAAAATACGCTAATCGCATTCACATGTATATATTAAAGAAAAGCTAAAAACTGAAATAGAATTCCCTGTATATGAAATTTAAAGGAACACTGTCACAAGAGACACATGGAGGCTGCCATTGCTGATCTCCTCTCCTGGACTCCATCTTCAATACTCTGATTCACTGACCCGGAACAAGTATTCAGATTAGAAGCTCTGACTCAGAAAGTGCTAAATCCAGAGGAGAGTCTCATTGCCTTGTGGTGATATAATGAGACAGAGACGTATAGGTGGGAGACGTACATGTGTCCCAGATCTATGGGAGTGAATGTATATCACAGCGGAGAATGCAGAGAAGAGGAGCGAGGGTGGTCCCTTAGAGAGGAAGTATGCGACGTACTGATGTCCCCGCGGACTCGCTGGCGCTCTGTTTTTCATGCAGAAGAGAAAGATTAAACGATTTGTTTCCCCTCGTATCTCTCTTGGCGATGTGGAGAGAGAGATACATGTGTCTTTTAAGGGGAAAAGCAGCCTTCCCATTTATCAGACATACAAGCGATTATCTTGCGTGGGGGCCTAGTAATAAATGATCCTGCTCAGACGTCAGAAGATCTATGATATAGGGGACCGCAAGCAGGATTCGAAGAGGACCTGTATTATGGAGGCCTGAAGACTCCCCGCAGATGATCTTTTCTCCATTGCAGGCTTAACATGCCTTGCTTTGCGTGAAGGTGGCCATCATGGTACAGGCAGGGCGTTGCCCCTCTGATGATTGGTGATGTGACTACTAGTGAGGTATTGATTAAGAAGTAGCACAGGTGGAGACGGTACAGACCCCCACAATGGATAAGGAAGAAGCAGGGAGATCCTTGCATTGGCAGGTTCTCAGGTACAGCTTTCTCTCCAGCAAGGAGCACAGTGAGCAGCACGGTAGTAACATGGCCAAATCTCCTGCTCAGGCGTCAGCACTTCTACTGTGTAGGGGACCGCATGCTGGATTCAAAGAGGACCTGTATTGTGGATCTCTGCGGAGGATCTTTTCCCCATTGCAGACTTAACACTCTCTGCTCTGCTCAAAGGTGGCCATCGTGGTACAGGCAGGGCTTTGCTCCTCTGATGATTGGTGATGTGACGACTAGTGGGGTAATGATTAAGAAGTGGCACAGGTGGAGGAAGTACAGATCCCCAAAATGGATGAAGCAGAAGCAGCGAGATCCTTTCACTAGCAGGTTCTCAGGTACAGGCTGTGGCTCCTGGATTAGACATGCTGGCTCCCCTGGATTGGACAGGCTGGCTCCTGGATTGGACAGGCTGGCTCCTGGATTGGACAGGCTGACTCCTGGATTGGACAGGCTGGCTCCTAGATTGGACAGGCTGGCTCCTAGATTGGACAGGCTGGCCCCCGGATTGGACAGGCTGGCTCCTAGATTGGACAGGCTGACTCCTAGATTGGACAGGCTGGC
>NW_017308845.1:17807-18009 GCF_000935625.1 Nanorana parkeri | reverse complement strand
TCCTGGATTGGACAGACTGGCTTCCGGATTGGACAGACTGGCTCCTAGATTGGACAGCCTGGCTCCCAGATTGGACAGACTGGCTCCTAGATTGGCCAGGCTGACTCCTGAATTCCCTATTAATCTATCCACCACTGTGGACAATATTACGTCACCCCTTGACCTTCATTGAATATAGGTCCGCATGCGTATGGCCAGGCTA
>NW_017308845.1:0-17669 GCF_000935625.1 Nanorana parkeri | reverse complement strand
GGTTAAGGGAGTTCAATCTTAAATCATGTATTTTTTTCCTTTCCCTGGCAGTCGGTGGGTTCCGTCTCCTTATATATCCCCTCTGGCTTTACCGGCACAGACTGTGCTGACAGGCCAACATTAATGAAGAAGTGTGCAGCCTTCCCCTCCTTCACACACGAATATATTAACCTGGGGAAGGGAAATTAAAAATAAAGGGAAGTAGCCGAACAAGATGGCTGAGGAGCCGAGCGGAAAAAAACCCCGGTGAGGTTTCTATTGAATTCCTGCGCAACGCCTAATTATATGCGAGATAAGCTAAGCCGGCAATAATTAACCCCGGCTATTTAAAGCCATCTGCGCGCCGGTTTAACATTTCGTATCTGGTGCACGGAGGAGATTTGCTTTTCTCTGAATGCAAAACGCTGGTAATGCCAGAGAAGTCAACAAAGGAAATCTTATTAATTATCCGGGAAAATGTAATCAGGAACATGACGGGATGCTGCGGGTTTGCGGATGGGATGACGGAGGGGCTCCATCTGCCAGCGGCCCGGGTGTACCAAGCGTGTGTACGCACACGCGGCGGCGAGGGGAACGTTTGTGAACACCCGTGATGTTTCTACGCAGAGGGTTCCCAAATTGTCACCTGACCTTCCTTTTAAAGCCGTGGCCATGATGCAATGTGAAGGAATGGCAAATAAAAGCAGGGGTCCGTAGTAAGACTTTGCTGTAATGAGTCACAACGGGCATCGGCGCGCTGTGTAAGGATATGCCATACCCCTTGCTCATTGTGTGTTTAGCTTTCTTTTAGTGCACTTCATCCAGCGACGTGCGGTCAGGGGAGGCCGAGCCTCACCTAGTATTATGGAGGAAAAAGCTGTCAGCTTCCAGTCTGAAGCTGACAGCTTTTTCTTCATTCAGAGCGGCTTCTAACAGGTTACACAGCAGGGAAAGGCCGGGAAATCACAGGTGGCGCTGCATCTGGCTTTTGACAGCTAGTTAGGTTACACAGCAGCGGGCTTCCCCACCTAACAAAGTGTGTAACCTAACATAGTGAGGCAAGAGCCTCTACTCTGTTAGAGGCTTGAGTTCTGTGGAGGGTTTGGACCAATGGGTCCTTTGGTCCAAGCTGTCCAATCAAAAAAAACAAAAAAAAAACACTGAGGACATCGATCTCGATGCCTCACCAGCGACGAGCAAGTGAGGGACAGGGAGACTCCTCCCTGTCTCCTCCCTTCCTCCTCCCTTCCTCCTTCACACTAGCTTGGTGACCAGGTTGGGGGGGGCTTCATCGGGGTGGGGCTTTAGCAGGCTGGGGCCGGGATGGGACATGCTGGGGGCGGGGCTAGGGAATGCCTCACCCAGCACCGAAGGTACCGCACATCACTGACTTCATCAGAGTGTAAGATTGGTGTTACCCCTCCTCCACATGCGTTTCCATTCAAACACATGTTAATCCCCGTATTCATGCATTGCAATGCACTTCATATTGGACAGTCCTGGTGCTGTGCTCAGCGGCTCCTTCGCTGCTCTGAAAGCACCGGGGATCGTACGCTAGGCACATCGGCCATTTAGAGGACCCCTAGTATTTTTATCAGTGAGTACAAGTTGTTCTCTGATTGGACGAGGGGCAGATCGTGAGGTCACCACCCCTTGACCAGTCAGAGAATGCAGGCCTGGTATGGATTCTGGAGGGGCCACACATCTTTTCTTTACATTTTACACTGGGGTGCCTCGAGATTTAACATACTTTTAAAGGGGCGCCGTGTTTGAAAAAAGTTCAGAAACGCTGCCCTAGACAAAATGAGCACTTAACCCTTGCAGTGCGAAGGTCGCCCTACTGTAAGGGTTAAGATTCCATATGCCCGGAGTTTTTCTTTAATGATTACAAAGCTGCAAATTTTAATGAAAGCCGCAGATTTAAAAAGAGTCAAAACAACATCGAAAAGGACATAAAGGGAATATGAGATTTTATTGCTTGCGTTTACTTCTACTTCATCCTGATTGGAGGACGATAAACACACTGCCAACGTTTGAAAGGCACCTTATTTCTAAAGCCGGAACACGGCGCTTCAGATTTTGTCAGGTCTGGATATTTTCGGTCCCACCCGACCTCCGCCTGAATCTTAACATCACCCAGACTCAGACCTGAAGGGTTATTTATTGGGATCCTGTTCACATCACTCCATGCAGACCTGCAGATGAGCAGAATGCGGTGATGTTAAGTGTCAGGCGCGGCGTGAGTAAAAGGATGAGGACGAGCTTCACTGACGCTAATTGGAGGTTTCAGCCTCTCGGAGATACAGCGAGTGAACCCTGCGCTCTGTCAAACATCGGTTCACAAGAGGTGAAGGACGTGCGCCATGATCTTAGGAACCCGGACGAGGAGCGCCAGTTGCATAGCAGCAGCTTTCTGTCTCTCGATTCTGTGTTGTACAACATCCTTCTCATGCTACAGTCCGCGTGGGTGGGGCCTTGGTGGCAAAGGGCGGTGCTTAAAGCAATGAACACTATGAATGTCCCCCCTGTTGATTTCTTTTGTTTGGGTTGCAGGTGATGGAAATGTACGGTCTTTTAATGGAGCCAGTTGTGTCCTTTTCTGCTAAAAATAGTGATGACAATATGGCTTCACCTATAGCAGTTGCCTTTCCTTTAAAGAAGAACCTTACCCACATCTCATAAATGACAACAGAGACATCTTTGCCGGCTTTTTATTCTTTGCATGCTTTATTTCTCTTTTCTTCCCCAGTCTTCTCGCAGTGGCCATGTTTACTGAGGGCAGATTAATCCTTCTCTCTTTACTTCCTGGAACTCTGGCACATGTGACTAGGACATGTGACCATGCACATCATCTCAGTGGAGGAAAATGCCTTTATCTGAGATCTCGTAAGATTACAGATGAGATTTCCCAGCAATGTTCTGCTGATGTAACCTTTCCAGGATGCAATGCTTGGGCACAGATTATATCACACATGCCCAAGAGGACCAGGAAATAAAAACAAAAAACCCAATAGTTGTAATTAAAAGAAAAATATGTTTAACTAATGAATGTAATATGAGAGCTGCACGCTGAGGTGATTTTTAGTGAAAGGGGTAAAGATCCTCCCGGGACCTGGATGCCCCCAGGACTTGAGCACTATAGACGCAGAACCTGTCCCGTCCATGTGAAAACAACCCCCCGCCTCCACCCACATACACACCTACTGATACCTTCACCACATTAGAACGAGGACAAGAGGTCTACAGAAGGTCACTTATTAGAAAAAAATGTATTGGGAAGTTTTTAGTGCTTTATGGACATTTGTGCGGAGTTCTGCTTTTAGAGCCGACTTTACAAACGATCCCATTTCTATTAAACATGACCTAACGTTGCCCCACACTCAAAGCACATCCTTTATCTTATCGGCAGGTTGGCTCACGGTGTGCGTGGGCATAGAGGCAGCAACCTATCTGTGATGTCACAGATGTGGATGGATATACAGTGTACACAATGCGACAACCTTGAGCATCCAGGTTTCCGTTATTCCTACTATATCGAAGTCCTCCTCGAGCATCATAAGTTTAAGCTCTTCTAATTTATTGGCCAGACTTCTCACGTTCGTGCACATACATTTAATTCCTGTCTTATGGGCCAAATGTTTACTTGATATTGGTTGGCTAGGCTTAATTGTATGCACTCTACTAGATTGAGAAGCAATGACTTTTGTATGGTATATTGTATGTAGACGTGTTTTATGATGGTTCTATAAGAAGAATTATAGGCACGCTGGTGTGAAGATGACACGGGATGAGATTGCCATGTAGTAAAAACAGTTGTAAATATTTGCTCAATTGTCTCTGCTGATACGGAACAGAAGAACAGAGATAGCTCAGCTCCGTTTGGCTCTGCTTCATGGGGTGCACATTGGGGATTATTATTATTAGGGATACACTGATACCGATACGAGTATCGGTGCCGATGCCGAGTATTTGGGTGAGTACTCATACTCGCCCAAATGCTCCGATGCCTAGCCCGATACTTCCTGTATCAGAAAGCTGGGCAGCGTGTAATGGTTGGCCAGGAAGCCAGCTCCATGGTCTCTCGGGAGCATGGAGCCGGCTTCCCAGCCAATCAGGAAGCTGAGCAGCACGTCATTACTGATTGGCCAATCGGGAAGCCTGGCTTTCTAATTGCTCGGGAAGCCGGCTTCATGCTCCCTCGTCACCTCATGACGAGGGAGCATGGAGCCGGCTTCCTGGCCAATCAGGAAGCCATTCACCGCGTAATTAGACAGCGCCCGGCTTCCTGTTTGGCCAGAAAGCCTGCTCTATGCTTTCTCGTCACCTGCTAATCGGGAAGCCAGGTGGCGAGTCTTTACACGCTGCACGGCTTCCCGGCTAATCGGGAAGCTAGGTGGCGAGTCATTATACGCCGCCTGGCTTCCTGAATGGGACTACTGTATATTGGATGGGATGTCCAGCCAGCTTTGGTGTCCAACCCATAGTTATAAAGAGGTCCCCACCGCACTGCTTACTGGTATGTCCTTTTTAGGGTGGCTGCTCCAGTGATAGTGGATGGCGCCAATTCAAATCCAAGTTGTAAAATATATTACCAGCACACCGAAGTAAAATCTTCAACGAGTGGGCATCTTATTGATATACACACATCTCGTCACAAAACAACGTTTCGGGGCCACTCAGGGTCCCTTCATCAGGCATGACCTGGAGTGATAACACTGACTATGAGCCAGGTCTACTCGTCACACACCAGTACCTGGCCTCACAAATGCTTTTTTGGCTGAATGGACACAAATTCCCACAGACACATTTCATGTTTGTGGGCACCTATCACACCTAGTATATTGCCAACGTTATTTGGGCACCCCTCCAAATAATTGAGTTCAGATGTTTTCAGTGAAGGGTAATTTTAATACTACAACATACAAAGATATTTTAAGCATTTGTGAGCTTTCAACCTTGTGGCCACAGTTTAGGCCCTTTTCTGTTCCACCACGCCTGTGCCCCTGTCTACAAAACCAGCTCCATCAAGACATGGTTCAACCATTTTGGTTGTGGAGGGAACTCAAGTGGCGTGCACAGAGCCTTGACCTCAACCCTACTGAACACCTTTGGGATGAATTGGAGCACAGTTTGCAAGCCAGGTCTTCCCGTCCAGCTTCAGTATTCTCTTTTAGTTGAATGGGGAGAAATTCCCACAGATACTCTTCACAATAGTAGAAGAGTGGAGACTATAAGAGAGGCAAAGCAAGGGGCAACTCTACATTAATGCCAATGGTTTTGGGATGGATGGGATGCCCAGCCAGCATTGGTGTCCAACCCAGTATTATACCATCAACTATGAGCCAAGTCTTCTCATCCAACATCAGTACCTGAACTCACAAATGTTCTTTTTGGCTGAATGTGCAGAAATTTCCACAGGCACACTTCAGAATTTTGTGTAAAGTCTTACCAGGATAGTGGAGGCTCTAAGAGCAGCAAAGTAGAGGTGAATTCCTTATTAATGGCCATGGTTTTTGAATGGGTTGTCCAACACGCTCATAGGGGGTGATAGTCAGGTCTTTACAAACTTTTTGCCATATAGTATACAGTATATACAGAAATAAACAAGATACAAGAGGCCTTGCATTGTGAGCTTACAACCTAAAGGGCCAGCCACCAACTACCTGGTGTCTACTGGTGTCGGTGTCTAGAGGGAGCAGTGATGCCACCCCAAGGAATGCATCAAGGGGGGTCCCATAATGAGAGGTTGTAATGGGAAGTCCCATTGTTTCCCATACATACTGAGATTCAGTGGGTTGGGGAAGGGCAGCTTTACGCTGTCACTTTACCCTCAATGAGTACGTACAGGAGTGGGATTGGAAGAGTTTCAGTTGCATCCTGGGTGATCTTTTGCTAGTTCCACACAACTACAGCATGCTATGGCCTTCCACAACAGCTAAAATCCAGTTCCTTCCCATCTAGTTGACAGGGTGTGAAGGACTAATAAAAGTCTTTTTTTTTCCCACACAAAGAGATGTATATTTTCTTTAAAAAGGCAGTTTATACTGCTACCTATAATCTTAATTTCCCTGGAAATACCTCTATTCATTGTTTCCAGGCCTAACGCTTCTCTACTTCTTCTCAGGACATCAAATCAATACAGGGATTGGCATTGAGATATGATCAAAGACAAACTGGCAGATAGGTCTTCATTAGCCCCCAGCACCCATTGTGTTGATTAATCCACCCTTTTACCTCCGATGAGATGGTGTCGAAATCCGTTATCTGCCGGTAACACCGCACTTCCTCTCAGTGCCCAAAGGGTCAAAGACATCTCGAGTCAGATGGAAGAAAATGATTTTGCCGTCCGCGCTATAGACAATTCCTCTCTTTCGTCAAGGCCAGGCCCCCCACTTGAGAATCTACATTTTTGTTAGACTTAATTGGTATTTAATATACTAATCTGTTAATTATTAGTCCCAGGGAACGTGCTTAGGGGGATAATTCCATCCTCGCAACTCTTTGATGTGTTCAGACAAGGCAGTAAGCTCTGACATTATGTCTAGCTCCGGCTAGAAGGCTTGGTCCTGTTGTTACCAGTGATTCCAGATCTGTATTGCAGAACACGATGGCACTCGTAGTAGCTGGCTGTTTTACGAGTCTGTTCTACAGTTTGCCCATCATTGCCGCTCTCATTGTTACTTTATTGAGGAATCCTAGAGCCTCGTTCAGACGGGCAACCAAGGTAAAAACTGCCCAGATGGGCAGTCATGGGGCGGTGAAAATGTGTCACGATCTGGATCAGGCTCGGAGTCCAGTAGCTGAAACACCAGGCAAAGTCGTAGTCAAACAGGCCGAGTTCGGTACACAAGCAGACGGTAGTAGTGTAGGAGGAGGCAGAAGCGTAGTCAGAGATCAAGCCGTGGTCAGTAGCCAAAGGTATCAGGTATGAAGCAGAAGACGATGAGAGTAGTTGGTGAATCAGCAGTCAAAGGTCGGTACACTGGTAGCAGTATGAGCAGATTGTATCACAGAAGGAGCAGGAAGCAAGATCTTGGCAGGAGCACAATAATCTGGCAAACAGGAAGTGCAGAGGCGTGGCTTAAATAGGAAGTTCAAGGGAGGAGCAAGGAAATCTGAGGGTTACACAGGAGATCAGGCAAAGAGCTATTCAAGGTTCTAAGGTGGCTCAACAGGTAGAACCAATGCCAGCTACAGCAGAGGCCCCGGGTTCAGATCCAGTTCCTGCCAAAATTTGGATCAACTGCCCTTTTACAGATCAACCACCAGCTGGTTTAGCCACATTTTTATGGATCAACCATCTGGTGGTTCATCCATAGAAAGTTGATTGATCCGCTTTTTTACCGCCCCCCTGACTGCCCAATTGAAACTCGGGCAGTTTGGTGGTGGTTGATCCATAAAAAGGCGGTTGATCTGCATTTTTACCACCCCTTGATTGCCCACTTGCATCTTAATATAGCACCCTTTAATACTCGTACACATGGAGGCAAATGCAACCATTGCAATCAATAGGACTGTGCCGCCACCGCGTGGGCATATGGTTGCGGCGTGGTATTGCAATAGAAAATCCTCATTTGGAAAAAAAATGGCATTCAGGAGGCGGCATAATTGCCTCCTGAGCGTTCGGCAGCCGCTGCTCTACCACCTTCTGGGAAAATGCTTCCTCCTGCCTGCAGCAGACCGATGACATCATCTCCACCTAGGCAAAATCACTGTATTGGAGCTTAAGAATATATTTTTACTGATATAAATTGGTGCTTTCTAGAAAAACGATATTGCTGCTGCATATTGTGACTTCTCAGGGTTTTTTCACAGCAGAAGCACTGAAGTCCGTTAAATTGTCCTCTGAGCAGCTGAATTTCCCCTCCCAGCGGGGACTTAGTCTCTTTCCAACCTTCTAACCTCTAATGTATACAGAGAACAGGAGAACAGGGAAGGAGGGAAACTGAGCTGCTGAGAGAATGACTTGAATGACTTTAAAGGAGAACTATGGGGTCACTCCTGTGACCCAAAGCTCAATATACCGTGAGCTACAGCTCGCGGTATACTGAGATGCCGCAGCCGGGACGGATCCCGACATTACTGTCGAGATCCACCCAGTTGCGTGAGTGACAGCTGGCTCTGCCTATCTAGAGGCAGAGCCAGCTGTACCCGCCCCCTCCCCTGTTCGTTCCTCCAGTCAGCGCTGGAGGATCGGACAGGGGAGGGGGGACCCGTGAGTGACAGTCACAACTCTCTGCAGGCACAGGATCGAGAAGTGAGCGAGCGACGGTATGTGTTTGCTCACTTCCTGATCTATTGAGCCGACCTCGTGACAGTTTAATTGTCACACGTCGGCTCGCACTATGAGGTTGAGTGAAAATCACTCACCTCATAGTTCTCCTTTAAGTAAAATTGAGAATTAATTACTCCACAATGGCTGCAGCTACAAAGATCAGCGATCGCTTGTTTTTAACCTCACTTAAAGGCCATCGTTAGCCTTCTGTCATTCAACCCGGGCCCACCACCTCCTAGGGTAGTAGACCTTCTGCTGGCGACAGTGTCGGATTAAAGCAGAATATTGATGCAAATCCTTGTTTTTTTAAAAATGTTTTAGCCTGTGGATTTGAACTTTTTTATTTTGCTTTCTTAAACTGCTGTTGTGCTATAAGCAAGCACAACGACAAATCGTATCAGAAAATGTATTACGCCTGTACACATTTCACTTTGTGCCAGCCTGCAGAGCGAGAGGAATTCCAGAAAAAAATACATTCCATTGAATTGGACCCACTTAGGGAGGGATATTATCTCGGTGGGGTTAGTTGAAGGCCAATTGCCTATTTCCTGCTCAGATTTGTAATAGATTATTTTTATTTTTTTTCCACCAAGGCTTGCCTGGTATAGAGAGCTGGCGGACTGCCCTTGGGTCGGCTTTTGTTCTGTTATTTTCCATTAGCGGTTCTTGAAATTATGGTATTTCCTAATGCTATTGAGATAACGGCTGGCAGCGGGCCTAAAAAAAATAAATCTCCTGTCTAATGTGAAAATTAGAGGGACGGGCTTGTATCCATGTCATGGACGCACCGCCAAAAAAGCTCCCAACTTCCTGTAGTAAGCTGACACGTCTACCTCCACAGCACTGAAGGTTCTATCAGCCCTGCCTGTGTTGTGCCCTGCTAGACTATAAGGGCCGATGCACACCTAGGTGACTTATCGCGCGATTTCGCACAAAACACAGATTCACATTGAAGTCAATGGAGGTTGTTCACACCTTTGCAGTTTGTCGCGCGACCGAAATCGCCTGTCGCGGGAAAAGGTGCAGGTGCTATTTTCGTCCGGTTGTTGCGCTGTTCTGGTCCCATAGACATCTCTATTCATTTCCCCTCCCAGTGGGGACTTAGTCTCTTTCCAGCCTTCTTGTCGCACGGTTTGGGTCCCATAGACATCTCTATGCATTCAAAAACGCGCGACAAGCGCGCGGTTTACAATGAACAGTCGCACGAAAACAGCTCGGCATCTGAGTCGCCTGGGTGTGAACCTAGCCTCAAACACCTACAGTACCCCCTCTATTATGGAAAAAAAAGGGGCTGGTGTTTTATAGTCCAATCTCCATTGAGTCCTCATAGCCAGACATACATGTTAAAGTAGATCTGAACCCAATCACTATCGACCCAATACATACTTACTTATGTAAATATTCATATTTGATGTCAGGAGGGCCACTGGGGATGCTAAAAATCCCTTTATTAGTCGGCACTTCATACAGTCAGCGGCGGTGACTCCCAACGACTTCCCCTCTGCACACTGAGCACAGGGAGTCACTCGCTGAGCACCACCACCATTCACAGGACGCCTTGTATTTTTTTAAACAAGTACAAGGCATTCTCTTATTGGAACAGGTGGAGATCATGATGTCATCCACCACTCCGCTCCCGGTCCTGGGCTCAGAGGAAGTGGGTTGAATGATTGCTGGCCATCAGAATGAGGACATCTAGCTGCAAAAAAAAGTACTGCAGGGGAGTACTTATACTTTCCTTTTAAATTCAGCTCCAGCGCTCTACCTCCCTGCCCCATCCAGCCCCCACCAATTCTTCAAACTGGAATTGGGCTTTAAAGCTTTCATTGTCTTTTTTGGAAAGATTATTAGGAGCAAGGGCTGTGTACAGCCGGTCTAGTTCTTGGCATGCCGAGATCCGAACCGGAGATGATGTCACTCCTGTGCATGCACAGTGGCTGAAGAGGAGGGCCCCCAACCTGGAGGAAGCAGCGAGGAGGATGGCAGGGGTATTGGGAGGTGCGGTGATCGAAGCCCTGACCTCTCACCACTGGAAGGGGGTACACTTGATGTCGGGTGTAAGTAAGTGTGTCATAATGTGCAGGTATGCTATGCAAGAATACATGTAAAAGCCCATCCCGCCCCTATGATAGTTCTGCTTTAAGGAGAGTGGGTAGGTCCAGGCAAATCATTCCTTTGTGCCCTAGGGGCCAAATGCACATCCAGAACTGCAGGGGTAGGCAACCTCAGCATGCCAGCCATTGTGAAATTCCAAATCCAATGAGGCATTACAAGGCTTTGACAGCAACAGAGCAGGCTTTGACAGGGCATGACTCCCAGAGGCATGATGGCCATGATGGCATTTGTAGTTCCACCACAGCTGGAGTGCCGGGTTTTCCTATCTCTGACATAGACAGTGCCTGAATTTGGTTCATTTCGGATTGCATACAGCTCTTTTATGATGATTAGTCCTCACTCTTGGATTGCTATAGTAGTGCCCCCTTACCCTTCACTTTTCACTGTTTACTTGTCTCCTTGTCAAGCTTTAAGACCATCCTGCCTGAGCTCGGTGCTGATAAGACACTCAAATATCTGTCATATAGCAATGTTGCTGTCAGGATAATATGGAAATAAAAGGAAAGGCTTTGTAGATGTAATGTTATTCGGTCCCAGAAGCCCAGAAGAGCGTCAGTTATCAGCCCTGAGCTCACGTCAGAAAGGAAATGTCCAGGTTAGCTACCCCCCCCCCATGTGTTCTCAGTGGAGATAGATCCAGGGGCATAATCCGTGGGCTGCTTCACGTTGCAAAGTTGAAAACCACATTTTGATCAGCACAACCGGAATATAAAGGAACGTTCTTTTTTATATTCTGTTTATAAACAGTATAAGGCAGATACTAAAGCCACGTTCCTCTGCATGACGCGTTTCAACCACTAAAGATCTCATTAAAGCAGAACTCCGGGCAAAAGTTTTATCAACTCCTGCAGTAGCACTACCCCCGCACTGCGAGGGTTAACTGCTTGTTGGTGTATAGTTGCAAAACTAAAATTAGACTCACCCGATTATCCGAGCCAGCGGTAGTTAGACCGGCCCCTGGAGTCTCTCGGGGTGCCCACAATCTTTTGTCTTAAGATCTACTTTTTAAATGACGAGCTCAATGAGATCTACCAACGAAACAAACAAAACAAAACTGGGTGATGACTGGGTTCATCCGACATTTCCAATCATTCTCTCTCTCTCTCTCTCTCTCTCTCTCTCTCTCCCCCCTACAGTTATACACTCAGAGCCAGAATTGTGGAGGGTGCAGGAGGAACAAGTGCAGGGACACAAGATGTCACTCCTCGCTTTCTCCCCTGGCTCTCCTGGCTGCCTCTCCTTTCTCTCTCCTGGCTATCTCTCCTCGCTCTCTCTCCTGGCTATCTCTCCTCACTCTCTCCTGGCTGTCCCTCTTCCCTCTCTCCCCTGGCTGTCTCTCCTCACTCTCTCCCCTGGCTGTCTCTCCTCTCTCTCCTGGCTGTCCTCGCTTTCTCTCCTCACTCTCTCTCCTGGCTGTCTCTCCTCACTCTCTCCCCTGGCTGTCTCTCCTCACTCTCTCCCCTGGCTGTCTCTCCTCTCCCTCCTGGCTGTCCTCGCTTTCTCTCCTCACTCTCTCTACGCTAGCTCTCTTCACTCTCTCCTGGCTGTCTCTCCTTGTTCTCTTTCTTTCCTCTCTCTCCTGGCTGTTTTTCCTCTCTCTCCTGGCTGTCTCTTCTTACTCTCTCCTGGCTGTCTCTTCTTACTCTCTCCTGGCTGTCTCTTCTCACTCTCTCTCCTGGCTGTCTCTTCTCACTCTCTCCTGGCTGTCTGTTCTCACTCTCTCTCCTGGCTGTCTCTTCTCACTCTCTCCTGGCTGTCTCTTCTCACTCTCACTCCTGGCTGTCTCTTCTCGCTTTCTCTCCTCGCTCTCTCCTGGCTGTCTCCTCTCTCTCTCTTCTTGCTCTCTTTCCTGGCTCTCTCTCCTGGCTGTCTCTCCTCGCTTTCTCTCCTGACTATCTGTTCTCGCTCTCTCCTGGCTCTCTCTCCTGGCTGTCTCTTCTCGCTCTCTCTCCTGACTATCTCTCCTCACTCTCCCCCCTTGCTCTCTCTCCTGGCTCTCTCCCCTCGCTCTCTCTCCTGGCTGTTTCCCTGCTCTCTCTCCTGGCTCTCTCTCTTCTTTCTCTCTCCATTATGAGAAGCTCACAGTGTGCAGTGATATCAAAGGAAGCCATGTCAGTCCAGCAGAGGCGCCGGTTCAACTGTGCAAGACTGAAGGGAAGGTCGGAGTTCACCTTTAAACATTCACTCTTGTGCGGTGTTCCCCTCTAACCCATCTTTTTCCGCTGCCTTGCAATGAGCACGTTTAGTTCCTGGTAGCTGTTGGGTCTCATTAATGGAGTTCACACTTAGAGTGCATTTGGAGTGATGTCTTTATGGGTTTAATCCACTCACATTAGAAATTCTAATTTTACGACCTCAGCTTTATGGAACTATATTTTATTATTAATGTGATAAGTTGTGATGAGGTTTCGTGTTTTAGTTCCGCTCAGGGTCAGTCATTTGTGAATTGGTACAGCTTGTATGGTCATAGGCCTGGTTCAGGTGGAGCGGGTCAAGACTTGGGGGGTTTATTATTTCTTTTTTCATTTTTTCAGTCCCCTTTATTCGTATATTTCATTTACTGTCATTTTGCACACTTGACTTTACATTGAAAGCTGCGGAAGGGTCACTAAGCAATGTTTCCAGTTGATATTCAGTACAACCTCCTTGTAAGTTAATTGTTCTCACAGTAGTTTTCCAGTGTTTAAAGGAGAACTATAGGGTAAGTGTTTCCGCCCATAGTTCTCTTAAGGGATAAACTAGCGTCCTCCAGTGACCCAAAGCTCAGTATATCGCGAGCTATAGCTCGCGGTATACTGAGACCGCCGCAGCCGCGACAACTGTGCAAGAGTGAATTGACGCGTGATTGACAGCTGGCTCTGCCTAGCTAGAGGCAGAACCAGCTGTACCTGCCCCCTCCCCCATCCGTTCCTCCAGTCAGCGCTGGAGGATCGGAGAGGGGAGGGGGGAATCCCTGCAGGGAGCGGTGACTGACAGTCACCGCTTTCTGCAGGGAGATGATCGGAAGCGAGCGAGCGATGGTACGTGTTCTCTTACTTCCCGATCTATTAAGCCGACGTGTGACAATGAAACGTTCACTCACCTCGTAGTTCTCCTTTAAATCTGACCTCCGCCCTTCCACATTTTGTGCCGGTGTTCTGTCGAGGTGGCCAACTCGTCAAGATCTCCAACTCATGATGTCACAGCCATTGTAGATTTCGACGAGATGGCGCTACTGCGCCTCTGCCAGCCATCACAGTTTTTGCAATCCTCGTTGACTTCTCCAGTTGCCGTAGGTGCACCTGTGCGGCTTCTAAATTGTCATCGAGTTCTCCAACTCCCGTCGGTGCTTGTGGCATCGAGTGCCCCCACAGGTAGAGCTTAATACTTCACTTGGGCGGCTACGCAGGCGCACTGACGGGAGTTGAAGGTCTTGGCGAGTTGGAGAATTCGATAGAACAGCGGCTCCTCTCCTGGACTGAAATAGCTTCCTCTGATTTCACTGCAAACTGTGAGCTTCTCACAATGTGCATTAGAAGCTGCAGGAAGTCAGCTAGAGCTCCGCCTCATTTCCTGGCTGGAGGATGTCCTGCATCATTTACTGTAGCTCTTTACTCCTACAGCATGACTTTCCTTGGCCTACCGTTTTCAGCATCACATGTGGCATTACCTAGAGCGGTCTCCATGCAAATACAGCCTGCCTAGGACCACCCACTCCTCCAGACTGACCTCCACCCATCAAGGCATTTTTTATATTTGCATAACTCCTCCCAAGAGCCCGCCCACTGCGTACATCAGGACTGAGGGCTTTTGAGAGGTGCAATGAGGCCGGGTGCTGTGATGTTTTCAGGAAGCTATGTACAGTACCCTGCCAGCCCCTCCCACAAGCTGTGGTGCAGAAACCCAGTGATGACATCAGCAGCTTCCTATTGGTGACATTAGTGATTAGCTCTTCCCGCCTTTAAAAGACATTTTTTGGGCTGGCGGTGGGTTTTAATTACACAACGGCTTGTTTTTAATAAAAGTGAAGTTACCCTTCATAACATGGAGCTGCATTGGAAATCAGGGATGTTTGGCAGCCCTGGGCTTGTTCCAGCATTGAAGAATATTTTGGAATTAAGCAAATTTCCGCGGATATGGTTTTTAATGAAGAAACGTAATTATGCCAAAAGGCCAAGGATTTTGGAAGATAAATCCCAAATGTAAGGTAGAGCAGGAGGGGTGTTATCAAAGGAGCCAAGGCAGATTTCTGTGGACCGCATGGCGGCACGTTTGGTAAGGGATAAAATGACCGCACCATCGAATGAGTGTTCATGCCAAGGTTTATTAACGGCGGCAGATGACATGCAGCTGAATGCCAAAGGCAACAAGGCGGCTTTACGTGTTTTACACTGATTGTGTTGAGTGAAACTTCATGTTTTCCTTGTCTGGTCTTGTTATGGTTGATGTCGTCTTATTTACCCACCTTCAAAGGCTGGTGGCACGGATGATTTCGCTGCATCTTCCACTTACCTCTATGGAATCGCTGCTTCGATGGCCCGGAACGCCACAGAATTTCCCTTACTACCGAGGGAGCCAAATCTTGCTGGTCAGGCTGGAGGAGAAATGACTCCATTAAAATGGTAACTGGTAAAAAAAGTTGTTGGCGAGTTGGTGGCAGCGGGAGAATCACTTGTGTAACATGGCCCTAAATTTGCAGCACTGGTGTCTTTTGACATGGGGCAGTTAGCACTGAGGGACCCCGGAAACCGCAGATTTTTGGTGGCAAGATATTATGGAGTTATGCAGGACGAGTTACTATGATGGGTCTGCAGCATTGTCCTCCCGCACAGAAGTTGTGGATGTGAGAGCAGATAATGGATTGAAATCTACAACTTAATGTGGACTTAAACTAAAATATTAAATAGTTAATCCATGTTCCTCTGGAGGAGCGAACAGAACACTGAGAAGACATGTATGTCCCTCTGGAGGAGAGAGGGAGAACACTGAGAAGACATGTATGTCCCTCTGGAGGAGAGAGGGAGAACACTGAGAAGACATGTATGTTCCTCTGGAGGAGCGAACAGAACACTGAGAAGACATGTATGTTCCTCCGGAGGAGAGCGGGAGAACACTGAGAAGACATTTATGTTCCTCTGGAGGAGAGAGGGAGAACACTGAGAAGACATGTATGTTCCTCTGGAGGAGCGAACAGAACACTGAGAAGACATCTATGTTCCTCTGGAGGAGAGATGGAGAACACCGAGAAGACATGTATGTTCACGTGGAGGAGAGAGGATGAAAAACACTAAGCATGCATGTATCTATCTGCCCCTGGGGATAGAGGGTGAACACAAAGGAGATATGTATGCTTCTCTGGAGGAGAAAGGAGGGACACTGAGCAGGCGTGTATGCTCCTCTGGAGAACTGGAGGAGAAAGGAGGAACACTGAGCAGACGTGTATGTTCCTCTGGAGGAGAAAGGAGGAACACTGAGCAGACATGTATGTTCCTCTGGAGGAGAAAGGAGGAACACTGAGCAGACATGTATGTTCCTCTGGAGGAGAAAGGAGGAACACTGAGCAGATATGTATGTTCCTCTAGAGGAGAAAGGAGGAACACTGAGCAGACGTGTATGTTCCTCTAGAGGAGAAAGGAGGAACACTGAGCAGATATGTATGTTCCTCTAGAGGAGAAAGGAGGAACACTGAGCAGACGTGTATGTTCCTCTGGAGGAGAAAGGAGGAACACTGAGCAGATATGTATGTTCCTCTAGAGGAGAAAGGAAGAACACTGAGCAGACATGTATGTTCCTCTGGGGGAGAAAGGAACACTGAGCAGACGCGTATACTCCTTGCCATAAATAATGTGGTAAAATATCCACTTTTATTCTCCATTAGAAGCCCGTGTTACAATGCAGGAGCACAGTTGGGAGACAAAGCTTTGTCACCCTATAACAGGAAGTGCCTGAACAAGGAACTTCATGGCAGGATCACCAGGGATTATTTCATTGGTGGCTGTGGGTTTAAGAATATTGAAAATAACTTTTTAATTGACTCGTTAAAGATGGATGAGATTTTAGTGATTGGGTTTAAGTGTACTTTTACTAACTTCTTTCATTATCATGACAGTGTCTCTTCATGGATTTGCTATATGTTTGTACAATAGACAAGAGGGAGAGAGGTTTGCCTTGGCGGAATTGTTTTGTTAGTTGAGTTTATAAGTTTGAGTGTTTGAAGTCTGAGTAATAAGACAATCAACTTCTTAAAAGGACTTCCTATCAGTGCCATCTGTCACTGGCATCAAAGCCGATGCTATTCCTCCTTCCAGACAACGCCAGAAGGGCACTTTAACGCCATCCGTGCCTCCGCGGCTGATGTGTCTCCCCTCCCCGCGCGCTGGTGGCTTTTCTCAGGGAGGCGACAGTTAATATCGCATCTCCGCTAGAGAAGTCTTGCCAGGAGCAGTACATTCCACCGTATGCCCAATAAACTGCCTCCTCTGGGTCCCTCTGAACCGTCAAACAACGCCAGCACGGTCTGTAGTTGGAGGAAATGCCATAAGACGCTCTTTTGAGATTGTATAAATCATATCCACCTAAGGCGTAAACAAGTGTTTACTTTGTACTGGCCCACTTAGAAACTGGATGTATTTTTTCTTTAGTATATAAGTTGGCAGGAGCCGATAATGAACACAGATGCGTGGGCTCGGCCGAACTTTTCTTGACATGAAACTTTTCATTGAAAGAATGAAATAAAAAGTTTCCAGCTTGGTTCTTCTGGCCTAGAAATGCGGCTTTGTTTTGCCATTGTGTCCTTGGGCTCCTGGGTTCAGTCTATACCATGCTACCTGCATGGAGTTTGCATGTCCAGCCTGTGTGTGTGATAAGCAAGGCTACCAGAAATAATTTCAGTGGGTTATTTTTGGTTGAGTTAGAGCAGCTTTACTCCACCAGGGTTCTGTGGAACCCTAGGGTTCCTCCAGGGGTTGGTTGGGGTTCTTGAGCAATGAGAAATTTCTTCCTCTTAGACCAAAACCTAATCGCACCAAGGATCTTTTTGGCTACCTGTATTAGCGGCATTCTTTCTACTGAGTGCCAGTGTAAGGGATATTCTTCCCACTGATCACCGATATAATAGGGTCCTTCTCCCAATGACCAGTAATGTTAGAGGGTCCTTCTTCCGTTGACCACGAACTCTTCTCCACTAACCCCCAAAGTAGGGGATGGTTTAACCGACCAACTATCTAAGGGGGCGTGTTTCCACTGACTGCCACTGTAGGGGAGGATTTCATTGACTGCCAAGCTCTGGGTGTATAGGTTGTATAGAGCAGCCCTGGGTGTA
>NW_017308844.1:132608-133691 GCF_000935625.1 Nanorana parkeri | reverse complement strand
CTGGGGGAGGGGGGTGCTAACCCTTCTCTACACCATCCCAAACCTTCCTCTGTGTTGAGGGGTAACATTGTTTTTACCCCCTCACAGGGCATCGCTGTAACATTGTATAAGGTGTCATCACGTATGTTGTGTACACGCCGCGTGTCGCCGACACGTAAACATCCCCCATTCATGGAAGTGAACGCGGGAGCCGGTGTACGCACAACCGACCGGCTGACACCCAGCCCACGGCGGACTCGTCCCGACTATACTGGACTCCACGGAGGGGGATGAACCACAGCAATCATGCGGCAAGTGAAGTCAGAACACCCGACCTGCATCCAGAAGAGCCGGGAAGAACTGAAGGCGACGGATCGACACGACAGCCAGAGAGCCGGTATTTTTAGGAAGAACCGGTCACCATGCGTTTGTGTCACGGCAGCTTCCATGGCCACCACCTGCGCTCACCTGTGTAGGTGTAAAGCCGGCACACCTGCCGCACACCTGAGCGCGATGTGCGAGCGGCGCTCCCCGGGGGGCATTTCACGGCGACCCCCCAGGGGGGTATTTGCTCTCATAATAACCTCGCTCTGCCCCCCTGGGACGGGTTGCCATGTATTTCTGTAGCGCTCAGGACTGCGTGCAACCGACTGCAACTTATTACAAAGACTCCAAATTACTGGAGGGCAGAAATCACCGGCGGGGGAGGGGGGGGGCAATAACGGGCCGAGACGAAGCCGAATAACACGGAGAAATGTTCCAGAATATTCTACTGACAGAAATAGATAATAACAGCCCTCCGCCCACGTGTGTGACAACACCGGCCGCCCGCAGACCCAATAATAACGCCCCACGCGGAGAACGTCTGACATTAATGTCTCCCTTCTCACCCCGGTCGCCACCATGGCCTGCCCCAGACCCCGCCACCATGGCCTGCCCCAGACCCCGCCACCATGGACTTCACCAGACCCTACTATCATTACCATAGATCATCCTGGACCCTGCCCTCACTCTCATGGAACACCACAGACCTTCTACTGGAGGTCTGTGGTGTTCCAATGGTCTCCCCTGCACCATGCCCCTCTACTCCTTGATCATCCTTTT
>NW_017308844.1:131641-132035 GCF_000935625.1 Nanorana parkeri | reverse complement strand
CTCCAGGGCTCTTTACATACCACATTTACCCCTCTTCTCCACCCCCATGTTTAACACCAAACTCATCTGTCACACTGATTACCTTTGGCCCCGCGAGTACTCACCAAGAGCCCTGGGGGTCCCCATTCCACTTTTTTTTACCCCTGGCCCCTTTGTTACACAAGGTACAGCCTCTCCACCACCAGTCCCTCAGGTACCCCTACTGGCCCACACTCTCCATACCCCTGACCTCTCCGGTACCTCCTAGTGCCCCAGGCTCCCCTCCACCCTTCTACCCCATGTTATCCTTAACTGCCCCAGCCTCCCTGCCCAGATCTTTACCCTTGGTCCCTCTGGTACCCCAACTGCCCCATGCTTTCCATTGCCTCCTTTTAACCCCCTGCCCCTCCGGTAG
>NW_017308844.1:131282-131613 GCF_000935625.1 Nanorana parkeri | reverse complement strand
GGAGACCAGTTTGGGCGCCAGGCTGACGCTCTCCGTATACAGGTTGCCGCTCTCATCGTACGGTCCCACGCGGAACTTGTAGGCGACCACCACCCCGCGGATCGGCGGCGGCCCCGCCCTCACCTCCACCTCGGTCAGCAGCCCAGAGTAGACGGCCAATCCGAAAAGGGTGAGCAGAAGGAGGGCGATCAGCGCAGCGATCAGGGAGATCAGCACCCAATCCGGCACCGAGCTCATCTTCACCTTTCTGACCACCCAGAGACTGACACTGACACCAACTGACTGACTGCTGTCACCTGCCCGCCCTCACAGCCTGTAACCCCGCCTCCGG
>NW_017308844.1:130635-131217 GCF_000935625.1 Nanorana parkeri | reverse complement strand
CCCTTACATCAAGATCCGCTGACATTGAAGGCTTCGTCGCCTAGCTTCTGACGTCACTCACCACACAACCCAGCCTCCCGACTTGCCTTCCAATAGCTATAAGGGCACCAATAGCTCTCGAACCCCCTCCCCCAGAGAAGTAGTGGTCATGTGATTGGGAAAGGGACCTTTCATCATTTCCGCCCTCTCTGCGGTGAGGCGTCTCCATGGAGACGAGACTGCCCTTCAGAATGCCTGATTTGTGCGTTTTTGGGGGGCTCTAGGCTCCGCGACCCCCAGCACTATATCCAGGGTGATGTATTACAGCAGACTTCAAACATGCCAGGCTGTCAAACAGTTTGCAGGGGGGGGCCTGGGACCTTCCGGCTGTTGTGGAACTACACGTCCCATGAGGCATTGTTGTATGACTCTGATAGCCATGCGTGACTCCCAGAGGCAGAAGCATGATGGGATTTGTAGTTAAAGCATGGCTGTGCCCACCTATGCTTTAGTGAACCTGTGCGGACGGAAACGCGGAAGCCGCTTTTGGCTTTTGTGCCGCGTAAAACATTAGCAATAAATTGTATCTAAACCCAAATAGAT
>NW_017308844.1:125632-130557 GCF_000935625.1 Nanorana parkeri | reverse complement strand
TGATGAGTTTCAGCTGCTTTGGTGCACTAGATGGGCAACAATGAGACGACCTCCAAAACAGGAACGGCTTTACAGGTGGAGGCCACTGACATTTTTTTCTCCCTACTCATCTTTTTCTGACTGTTTCTCACTAGTTTTGCTTTTGGCTAGAGTCAGTGTCACTACTGGTAGCATGAGGCGATACCTGGACCCTATAGAGGTAGGTTGCACATGCATGCCAACTCCTCCAGGATGGCACATCAATACGTGCCATGGCCAGAAGATTTGCTGTGTCCCCCCCAGCACAGTCTCAGGAGCATGGAGGAGGACACAGGCAGTTACTCTGGGAGAGCTGGCCAGGGCCGTAGAAGGTCCTCAACCCGTCAGCAGGACCGGTGTCTGCTCCTTTGTGTAAGGAGGAAACAGGATGAGCACTGCCAGAGCCCCACAAGATGACCTCCAGCAGGCCACTGGTGTGACTGTCTCTGACCAAACAATCAGAAACAGACTTCATGAGGGCGGCCTGAGGGGCCTGACGTCCTCTAGCGCAGGCCTTCTTAAACTTTCTCCACTCGTGACCCCTTTTTGGCCGAGGACATTTTTAAGGGACCCCAGCGTCGGACGGTGTCTCCTCTTTCCCCCAACGTTGGTCGGTGTCTCCTCTTTCCCCCAACGTCGGTCGGTGTCTCCCCCCTTCCCTAACGTCAGTCGGTGTGTATGTGTGTCCCCCCCCCCCAGCATCGGTCAGTGTCTCTCTCCTCTTCTCAGATCTCAGATCGCGACCCACACTTTAAGAAGCACTGCTCTAATGGGCCCTGTGCTCATAGCCCGTGGAGGTCGATTGGTCATTTGCCATTGAACACCAGAATTGGCAGGTCCGCCAATGGCGCCCTGTGCTTCTCACAGATGAGACCAGGTTCACCCTGAGCACATGCGACAGACGTGAAAGGGTCTGGCGAAGCCGCGGAGACTGTTATGCTGCCTGTAACACCGTTCGGCATGACCGGCTGGTGGTGGGTCAGTGATGGTCTGAGGATGCAGGTCCATGGGGGGGATGCACAGACCTCCACAGGCTAGACAATGACTGCCATGTTATGGGAATTAAATCCTTGGACCCGTTGTCAGACCCTACGCTGGTGCGGTGGGTCCTGGGCTCCTCCTGGTGCACGGCCATGCCCGGCCTCATGTGGCGAGAGTATGCAGCTAGTTCCTTGTCCAGTATACAGGAGATATCCAGCATCATATTTTTCCCCATTGAGATCTGATGTGTTTTCAAAGTGTTCCTTTCATTTTGTTTTGAGCATGTTGTCACGGTAACAGGTGTCCCCATTCTAAGCTTTACCCTCTGTTGCTGTTCTGGTGACAACTGTAACATTTGGCATTTTCCATCACCCCTGCTGGTGTGTCGTCGTGTCCCCGATCTCAGATTCAGGAGCCTGTTCTGCATGATGCAAGTGTTGAGTCATATGTGACACATGTGACACGCCACCTCTGGGATCATGGGCTCCTCCTCACCAGACGGGGACAGCAAAGTGTCAGCAAAACCCAATACAGAAATAAATCGCATTCCTTGTCCTCATCTGCCATCGTCTGTGTACCCTGGAAGAGCAAAAAATGTGAAACTTCCTGTATGGGGGTGACTACGCTGACTGTACACGGTCTCAAATATGGGATGTAGTCACCCTCCTCAGTGACACAGCCAGCACCGGCACAGAAAAGCCTCGCATTTATTACTGCACCACCTACAGCAAGGGTAGCCAGATATTTCCCCTCTGGCTGTGGCTAGACTACAAGTCCCATCATGCATCTGTCTCTGGGAGTCATCCCTGGGAGAATCTTGCAGTGCCTCGTGGGATTTGTAGTTCCACAACAGCTGGAGGGCCGGAGTTTGGCCACCCCTGGCCTACACCAAGGCTAGCCAAAACTCCAGCCCTCTTGCTGTGGTTCAACTACAAGTCCCACGAGGCATTGCAAGACCGACAGCCATAAGCATGGCTCCCAGAGACAGGTCCATGATGGGATTTGTGGTTTCACCGCAGCCGGAGGGCAGAAGTTTAGCTTCCCCTGGCCTATGGGCTTCTTCAGTGACAGTGTGAGTGGCATGCGTGCGCATTGGTTGCGGCAAGTGCAATGAATGATGGGAGTTGTAGTATCTGTCCCTATAATGAGGCGGCCTGAGCCGGTCACCTAAGAGCTCTTAGCATCAGCAAGGGGGGACATTAGAGTGTAAGCTCCTCTGTACAGAGACTGATGTGACTGTGGGGGGAGGGGACATTAGAGTGTAAGCTCCTCTGTACAGAGACTGATGTGACTGGGGGGGAGGGGACATTAGAGTGTAAGCTCCTCTGTACAGAGACTGATGTGACTGGGGGGGAGGGGACATTAGAGTGTAAGCTCCTCTGTACAGAGACTGATGTGACTGGGGGGGAGGGGACATTAGAGTGTAAGCTCCTCTGTACAGAGACTGATGTGACTGGGGGGGAGGGGACATTAGAGTGTAAGCTCCTCTGTACAGAGACTGATGTGACTGGGGGGGAGGGGACATTAGAGTGTAAGCTCCTCTGTACAGAGACTGATGTGACTGGGGGGGAGGGGACATTAGAGTGTAAGCTCCTCTGTACAGAGACTGATGTGACTGGGGGGGAGGGGACATTAGAGTGTAAGCTCCTCTGTACAGAGACTGATGTGACTGGGGGGGAGGGGACATTAGAGTGTAAGCTCCTCTGTACAGAGACTGATGTGACTGGGGGGGAGGGGACATTAGAGTGTAAGCTCCTCTGTACAGAGACTGATGTGACTGGGGGGGAGGGGACATTAGAGTGTAAGCTCCTCTGTACAGAGACTGATGTGACTGGGGGGGAGGGGACATTAGAGTGTAAGCTCCTCTGTACAGAGACTGATGTGACTGGGGGGGAGGGGACATTAGAGTGTAAGCTCCTCTGTACAGAGACTGATGTGACTGGGGGGGAGGGGACATTAGAGTGTAAGCTCCTCTGTACAGAGACTGATGTCACTGGGGGGGAGGGGACATTAGAGTGTAAGCTCCTCTGTACAGAGACTGATGTGACTGGGGGGGAGGGGACATTAGAGTGTAAGCTCCTCTGTACAGAGACTGATGTGACTGGGGGGGAGGGGACATTAGAGTGTAAGCTCCTCTGTACAGAGACTGATGTCACTGGGGGGGAGGGGACATTAGAGTGTAAGCTCCTCTGTACAGAGACTGATGTGACTGTGGGGGGGAGGGGACATTAGAGTGTAAGCTCCTCTGTACAGAGACTGATGTGACTGTGGGGGGAGGGGACATTAGAGTGTAAGCTCCTCTGTACAGAGACTGATGTGACTGGGGGGGGAGGGGACATTAGAGTGTAAGCTCCTCTGTACAGAGACTGATGTGACTGTGGGGGGAGGGGACATTAGAGTGTAAGCTCCTCTGTACAGAGACTGATGTGACTGTGGGGGGAGGGGACATTAGAGTGTAAGCTCCTCTGTACAGAGACTGATGTGACTATGGGGGGGAGGGGACATTAGAGTGTAAGCTCCTCTGTACAGAGACCGATCAGTGAGGATATAAATAAAAAAGATAATTTATTAATGTTCTTATATTCATTGTCTCTTCTTATGATGATTAACAAAATTCCACTCGTCATAACTCAGCCCCACCCACACCGCTCT
Source organism: Nanorana parkeri (assembly GCF_000935625.1). Classification (NCBI taxonomy): domain Eukaryota; kingdom Metazoa; phylum Chordata; class Amphibia; order Anura; family Dicroglossidae; genus Nanorana; species Nanorana parkeri. The sequence continues at coordinate 126,906 of NW_017308844.1, read as the reverse complement.
GCATCACTGGCAGCCAATCAGTATCTTCCCTTCTTCAAACACTGTATGGAAGAATGAAAGGAACACTCCCATTGGTTGTTGGGAGGGGGGCGTTTCCAGAGTCCGACACGCCGGGCAGAGTAGTGGGTTCTGTTTCCTGAGCAGTCTGTGTGTCTGCGCCCCTTCCAGAGACCTCACTTCATACACACAATGATATTCGGATCGCTGTCCAGCCTCTCGTCCAACTCCCGGTAGCTCATCCCTGCAAGAGAACATACAATGACTGACCTCCGTCCTCCCCTTCAGTCTTCTATCTGACCTCCGTCCTCCCCTTCAGTCTTCTATCTGCCCTCCGTCCTCCCCTTCAGTCTTCTATCTGACCTCCGTCCTCCCCTTCAGTCTTCTATCTGACCTCCGTCCTCCCCTTCAGTCTTCTATCTGACCTCCGTCCTCCCCTTCAGTCTTCTATCTGACCTCCGTCCTCCCCTCCAGTCTTGCACAGTTGTATCGGCTCCTCCCCTCTTCCTCTGATGTCACTGCACACTGGGAGCTTCTCACAATGTACATTAGAAGCAAGTCAGATAGAGCTCCGCCTCCTTTCCTAGCTGGACGCCCAGCATCACCTAGCGCTTGCTAACTGTCCCTGGCTCCGCCCCTTTCATTTATTGGAGTTCAGTTCTTTGGAGGGTGAGGAAGGGAAATTCTCGGACACACGGGGAGCACAGACATAAGGGACCCACTGACCGCTCGTCCACTCTCTGCAGCTGCTGCGTGTGTCGGGCGATGAGATCGCGCACAGTGGTACCCGGACTGAGGCCGCAGTACAACTGGAAGACGTCGCGGAGACTCGGCCGCTTCAGACCTGCGGAGGAGAAGGCAAGCACAAGATTTGTGGGGTACATACACATCAACTGACCCAACAGGACGTTCACTGTACAGAGTCCTCGGCGAGGAAGTTTAATCCGCTTATATCTTGCCCTCCCCTCCCCCACCATCAACATGATAAGGACAATGCTAAAATAATCTTTTCGTCTCCCTTACACACATGGCAGAACATTCAGAGCAGTCCTGTGTCCGTGCACGCTTCCTGTGTTATCTCATTAAATCTAATTAGCCACTCCCACTTCTTATCTACACTATACTGTGGGGCTGATGTATAAACGTTCTCCCAGGGTATAGCTGGTCAAATGCCATTCGCACTTCATTGCTGCCACTAGATGGAGCCGAGGAGCATTGAAGATTTTAAAGCTCGTCGGCTCCATCTAGTGGCAAGAATGAGGTGCGAACGGCATTTA
>NW_017308844.1:122961-125563 GCF_000935625.1 Nanorana parkeri | reverse complement strand
AAAATGGAGGTGCGGCCGTTTTTAACCACATTTTGCGGGGGGGGGGGGGGGGATTGTTTATACATCAGCCCTGCAGTGTCTATATTGTGCAGATGGGAGAGTGGAAGCAGCTGTGCAGTTTTGCAAAAGACAACTAGGCAGAGCTGACACCACTCAAAGTCCACAAAAATGCCGTCAGGCCACAACAGGACTTGAGAGCTGAGCGCGGTTCTTGCACGCTGACAGGCATATTTCTGATGTTGGAGGCAGGTGTAACTAGAAAATCACAGGGGCCCCATAGCAAAATTTTGTATGGGGCCCTAAGATTTCTAGTTACACCCCTTGCAGAGCCCACTTGAGATCCCACCTGAGGGTGACATAGAGAGTCTATGGTGGGCTGGTCACAATCTTTAGCCGTCCGCCTCATCTTCCTCCACGGTCGCCGATGGGCCCCGCCTCAGTTGCTGGGCCCCGCCTCCTCCATCACCGGGCCCCGCCTCCTCCTCTGCTGCCGACCCCTGGCCCCGCCTTATCCTCCACTGCCAGGTCCGGCCTCCTCCACTGCCGCTGCTGACTCTCACTGACTCAGCAGCGGCTGCGGAGAGGAACGCGCTGCTGCACCGAACACCGTCCGTGATCTGAACAGCTTCGCGTTCCTCTTCACAGCCGCCAGCGGCAGCCAGCAGCATGAGAGGCCATAGCGACCCAAACGGCATCAGGAATGTCCTGGCCGGGCCCCCCTGTGCCCCGGGCCCCATAGCGGTCGCCTGGGTCACTGTTTGGGGGGTCTATAAAAGGGATAGGACATATGAAGTTTGTGTATCTGCGGATTTGCGGATGACACCAAAATTGGGAGGGTAATAGACACGGACTTAGACACTATAACATTACAGGAGGACCTGGATAAAATAGGGGGAGGGGCATTAATGTGGCAGATGAGGTTTAATGTCGATAAATGCAAAGTAATGCACTTTGGAATTAAAAATAAACAAATGGGTTATACAATTATGGGGGTGCCGCTGGGGAAGTCAGAAATGGAGAAGGATTTGGGGGTCATTGTAGACCACAAACTGAAAGGTAGCTTGCAGTGCCAGGCTGCTGTAAACAAAGCTAGCAGGGTCTTGTCCTGTATTAAAAAGGGGATGTATTGCAGGGACAAGTCTATAATTTTGCCACTTTATAGATCATTGGTTCGACCTCATCTGGAGTACGCGGTCCAGTTCTGGTCACCAGTACTAAGAAAAGATGTCCTTGAGTTGGAAAAAGTCCAGCGGAGGGCAACCAAACTAATTAGGGGTATGGAGGACCAGAGCTACGAGACGAGGCTACTAAATTTAAACATGTTCACATTGGAGGTGAGGAGATTAAGGGGGGATATGATTTCCATGTACAAAATGTTCAATGGTGGCAGCAACATTAGCGATAAACTGTTTAAAATTAACTCCGTTACAAAAACTAGAGGCCATCACCTAAAATTGGTGGAAAAAAAATTCCAGCACAAGGGGCGAAGGGGGTTCTTCACAGTAAGATCAGTTAGGGTCTGGAACTCACTGCCACAGGCGGTGATTTCAGCAAATAATGTGGAATTGTTCAAGAAACTTTTGGACGATTTCTTAAGGGACCGTAATATACAGGGGTACAGGTACTCCTAGAATGAGATCCTAATAGGTTGGACTTGATGGACTGATGTCTTTATTCAACCTCAAATACTATGTAACTATGTAACTATGTATTGCAGAGAAGTGCTGCAGATATTTTATGTGGCAGAGTGGCATCTGGTGGTGTCAGGGGCGCAGAGGTCCGGCTATGGGGAGACACGCATGAGACACATACAGTTCCTCCCGTCATTATATTCTCTGTATGGAAATGATTTGATACATTAAAACATCAATATTTCCATAATGTATCCAAATCGATGACCTACCCGGCTTGCTGACATAAGACACACATTCGTCCTGCAGCGCCTTGTCATGGATGAGCTCCTGGACACGGGGTGTGGTGCAGTAAACGTTCGAATACTTCAAAGATATAAGAGGAAAGAAGAAAAAAGATTTCGATTTACTGGAAACATTTTAATAATAAATATGAAGAAGAGAAATAAATGGGAAAGAAATCGTACGCAGATCTGCTCTTTGTTTATGAGAAATGGATTATCTGACTGTGACAAGCAGTCCGCTCTCCCTGTGTGCAATACAGAATGAAGCCCGCAGCAAGTCAGACGGCATCCTCTAGCTCTTATCTCCCCAGCCTGACTGTCCCTGGCCCCGCCTCTTTCCTTCATTGGATTTCAGATCTGTCAATCATGGAGGCTCAGCATTGCATGTGGGTGTTACCTAGGGTGGTCTGCATGCAAAAACAGCCTGTCTAGGAACACCCACTCCATCAGACTGACACCCGCCCATCAAGGCATTTGGATATTTGCATAACTCCTCCCAAGAGCCAGCCCACTGCTTGCATCACGGTTGAGGACTCTTGAGAGAAGTATGAGACAGGAAGCTATGTACAGCCCCCTGCCGGCTCCTCCCACCGGCCATGCCTGCATTGCACGGAGACCCAGTGATGACATCACCGAGACTAAAATAAGTGATGTAATAAAAATTTAAAAGAGGGGGGGGGGGGGGGG
>NW_017308844.1:120983-122929 GCF_000935625.1 Nanorana parkeri | reverse complement strand
AATGTAAGCAGATTAAACCTCAGCCTTAAACATATAATAGAATGTAACACAAATAATTATTAAGTATTCTTACCTGGAATATGGATACTAAAGTCACAACGCCGTAATACCTGCAAACAATGAATACAAAAAGAAGAAATTATAAAACAAAAAGGACAGAAAATCAATATTGAAGGATTTTATTTTCATATTCCCATTATCTTCCCGGAGAATTACAATCCCCCCTCCCCCGACTCCCCCGACCTACTCACATGAGGTTCTGGATGGCGATCCGCACAAGGTTCAGCTCCACATCCGCCTCCGCGGAGATCTTCTGGATGTGGCGGAACCCATCGATGTACGGGAGAATCTAAAACATGGAGCATGGACATCCAGGGTGAAGAAACATTTGTAGCTCTTCATACAGAACATTAAAAACATTCCTGTCTTCAGGACACATTGATTTATAGCTGAACTCTGGGCACAGAAACTTTCATTTACATACACTGCTTATTAAACACGGACAGTAATGAGACACTACCAGACCGAAAGAGACCACTGGCCACTACCAGACCAGAAGAGACCACTACCAGACCGGAAGAGACCACTGACCACTACCAGACCGGAAGAGACCACTGACCACTACCAGACCGGAAGAGACCACTGACCACTAACAGACGCGGAAGAGACCACTGACCACTAACAGACCGGAAGAGACCACTGACCACTAACAGACGCGGAAGAGACCACTGACCACTACCAGACCGGAAGAGACCACTGACCACTACCAGACCGGAAGAGACCACTGACCACTACCAGACCAGAAGAGACCACTGACCACTACCAGACCGGAAGAGACCACTACATGACCAGAAGAGACCACTGACCACTACCAGACCAGAAGAGAGCTATGCCGTGCAAGTCAGATTTTCGAGCAGATTCAGAGGCACATTGCAAGTGAATTATAAATTATTTATAGAAAGGAATACAAGCTGCAAATAAGATCCTTGATTGTCCGGTGCTTTTACCTACAAGCTGGTGACAGGGTCTCTTTAAACAGTCAGTGAGCATTGCTGAGCTCCATGTGACTACAGTCCCCCTCCCGCTTACCTGTTGTGTTGTTATATCCCATTGTGCATTGGAGAATTCTTCCTTGTCTTCAGTGAACACGGGGACGTCATACTCCTGCGCAGTAGGGGGCGCCGCACGCAGCTCGATCACCTTCAGGTGCATGGTGTTACTTTCATCTATCAGATGATAACACATAGCAGTGAACAGTCTGGGGTTCACTTATAAAACTTCCTATACTCATCAGCGCCATCTTGGGGGGTGCTAGTGCCAAGCGAATGGCATCCACCCAGCTATACGCAAGGAAGATGCCATTTCCATGGCACTAGCACCCCCAAGATGGCACTGAAGAGAATAGGAACTTTTACTAGCCACACGGCACGAGATACAGCGAATAATACCAACAATACCTATGGGCAGCGAGCACTCCCCGGTCGTGTTCAGCTCCTTCCGCAGGTAGGTCATTATGGGCACCAGTCTCTGCTTGCTGTCCTCATTGGAGATAAATCCCGTCTCCAGCTGAAAGACAAAGAAAAGGGATCCCATTCCAGCTTCACCTGCACTAGGAAAACAACAAATGACGGCCAACACAGACGCCTCTGTCCCCTCCAGACCAACTATCAGGAGAAGACAGCAAAAAGAGCCGCCAATAACAAGTGTATACAAAGTAACATTGTTTATAAACATTGATCAGAGGGGAGATAGAGAGATACAAAGTAACATTGTTTATAAACATTGATCAGAGGGAGATAGAGAGATACAAAGTAACATTGTTTATAAACATTGATCAGAGGGAGATAAGAGATACAAAGTAACATTGTTTATAAACATTGATCAGAGGGAGATAGAGAGATACAAAGTAACATTGTTTATAAACATTGATCAGAGGGAGATAGAGA
>NW_017308844.1:119355-120270 GCF_000935625.1 Nanorana parkeri | reverse complement strand
TAGGTTTGGTGTGCGGGAGGGGGTGGTGCAGAGGGGGGGGGGGGCAGGGGCTGAAGGGATTAAGCTCAGGCTCTCACAGCACAATCAATATTATTGTGTTACATAAATCCAATGTGTTACTATTATTTGTAAATGTAACATGCATTGATGACAATTTACCTCTAGTGTCTTCAGGTACCCGGCCAGCTTCTTCACAATGGGCTCCAGGGCGCACGTCTTAGCCCGGGCATCACACACGAAGCCCAGGTTGAAAAGCAGAGCGTTGCGGCTATACTTCTTGTGCTCGATACACACTGGGCAGCCAATCAGCTTCTTGTCCATGGCGGTCCTGCAAAAGAGGACTGCGAGTTAACAAACTACCCGTGTGATCAGTCTCTGACAGAAGCTGTCATTCCCTGACAGGTGGTCCAAGATCCGGGCTTCAAGAATAAGAAGAGGAGGAGATGGAAAATACAGAGCAGCTCCAGTTCTCAGTAATCCTGAAGACTAAAACGTCCACTTTACAGCCGGCCGACCTTCTATTAAAGTGTCATTTTTTAAAGGAAGTGTATCTTTTTATTTTGTCTTTAGGAAAAATGTAAAAATAACAATGTGTACAAATCTGTCCTCAACATGCAGGTCCTGGAACTTGTGTAACCAACCATGAACGTCGTATACTCACACTGTGATGAGTTTGTTCTGCAGTTCTGGTTTGGTGATAATGTACACCTGCACCGTGTCAAAGAGCTCCCGAGAGATGTATTCCTCAGGTACCTGACGGGAGAGCAAACCAAACCATTCATTGTGTGCAACAGTATGTGTCTCTGCCCCTCCCACAATGGTGAGATTCCCCCCCAGTAGTTTGTGTCTCTGCCCCTCCCACAATGGTGAGATTTCCCCCCAGTAGTTTGTGTCTCTGCCCCTCCCACAATGGTG
>NW_017308844.1:116171-117867 GCF_000935625.1 Nanorana parkeri | reverse complement strand
TCTCTGCCCCTCCCACAATGGTGAGATTTCCCCCAGTAGTTTGTGTCTCTGCCCCTCCCACAATGGTGAGATTCCCCCCAGTAGTTTGTGTCTCTGCCCCTCCCACAATGCTGAGATTTCCTCCAGTAGTTTGTTTCTCTGCCCCTCCCCCAATGGTGAGATTTCCTCCAGTAGTTTGTGTCTCTACCCCTCCCACAATGGTGAGATTTCCCCCAGTAGTTTGTGTCTCTGCCCCTCCCACAATGGTGAGATTCCCCTCCCCCTGTTTGTGTCCTCATTACCCCTCCCTCATCCTCACCTGGTAGCTGATTTTCGGGCCGAGAGTCGGATGGAATTCGCTGAAGAAAATACATTCGATTCTGCGGCTGGACATCACTGCAGAAAGGAAACATAATGCGTCATTTATAATCGGTTGAAGGACATTGATGGGACTCACGGCTGTCATCCTCATCCTTGCTACACCCCCTTGTGAGTGGATGACTTGGAATGAACACTCAGGTCAGGAGCTCTGAGCCCAACAAGGATGACACCAGCACCGCTGACTACCAACAGGACACACAATCCTTCTTTTGGCATCTCAGTGCTGCTTATCTCATGCAGCCTCTTTCCTGCCACTTCCTGTCTACATACACTCCAGTGAAGGCTGCATGACATTTCTCAGCACGGGTTTACTGATGGTGACAACAGTGGACCATGTCTGTGTAATGTGTCTTGTAATGGCCACTTGTAGTCTCCATCAGAAGCCCGTGTGAAATTGTGACAACTCTGAAGAACAATTGGAAGACAGGACAGAGCGTTGTCACCCTTTAACAGGAAGTGACTGAACAAAGACCTCCATGGCAGGGTCACCAGGGATTATTATAATGAAAGCTGCAGATAGATGTAGACCCAATCACTGGACTCTCCTATGAGCCCTGTATATCTGAATATGACTGTCGGGGGTCCTGGGGGGGTCACTACTAACCGGGGCCAGTGAGTGTGTCCCCAGAGGATGTCAGCTTCTATCAGTACAGCCGGGGACACCATCCAGAATACTTCACATCTCAGCAATACTCACTTAGGGCTCAGCAGACCCCTCCTACAAAGGTCCAGAGATCCCTCTTCCAATGTTCGGGTCCAGAGATCCCTCTTCCAATGTCCGGTTCCAGAGATCCCTCTTCCAATGTTCGGGTCCAGAGATCCCTCTTCCAATGTTCGGGTCCAGAGGTCCCTCTTCCAATGTTCGGGTCCAGAGGTCCCTCTTACAATGTTCAGGTCCAGGGGTCCCTCTTACAATGTTCGGGTCCAGAGATCCCTCTTACAATGTTCGGGTCCAGAGATCCCTCTTACAATGTTCGGGCCCGGAGATCCCTCCTATAATGTTCGGGTCCAGAGATCCCTCCTATAATGATGCAGTCCGAGGATTCTTCATACAATGTTTCTCTTCCAGTGTCACACCATTGCACTTTCTGCGCTTCAAGCCTCCCTCCCGCTAAGCCCCGCCCCCTCAGCTCTGATTGGTCAGATCTTTGTCGTTTGAATCCCGAACTAAGCTATAGAACACCGGAACAGACTGGCAGGGGGCGGGCACAATTGATGATTGGCAGGGCGTTGGCCTAATAGAGTGCGCGTGGCGGAGTGTTTCCTGACGGGAGACCGGAAGTGAGTGGCCAGGAGCCAGATGACAGCTGAGGGTAACTTGTTACATTGTATCCTC
>NW_017308844.1:115036-116073 GCF_000935625.1 Nanorana parkeri | reverse complement strand
TCCAGAGATCCCTCTTCCAATGTTCGGGTCCAGAGATCCCTCTTCCAATGTTCGGGTCCAGAGATCCCTCTTCCAATGTTCGGGTCCAGAGGTCCCTCTTCCAATGTTCGGGTCCAGAGGTCCCTCTTACAATGTTCAGGTCCAGGGGTCCCTCTTACAATGTTCGGGTCCAGAGATCCCTCTTACAATGTTCGGGTCCAGAGATCCCTCTTACAATGTTCGGGTCCAGAGATCCCTCCTATAATGTTCGGGTCCAGAGATCCCTCCTATAATGATGCAGTCCGAGGATTCTTCATACAATGTTTCTCTTCCAGTGTCACACCATTGCACTTTCTGCGCTTCAAGCCTCCCTCCCGCTAAGCCCCGCCCCCTCAGCTCTGATTGGTCAGATCTTTGTCGTTTGAATCCCGAACTAAGCTATAGAACACCGGAACAGACTGGCAGGGGGCGGGCACAATTGATGATTGGCAGGGCGTTGGCCTAATAGAGTGCGCGTGGCGGAGTGTTTCCTGACGGGAGACCGGAAGTGAGTGGCCAGGAGCCAGATGACAGCTGTTCTCCTCAGATGATGTGCACACACTGGGGGCCCCCTCGTTACTCCTCACAGAGCCTGTGGGGGGCCACACTGGAGCGGGCTTTCTTACAACTAGATATTTGGGTAACAACAATAAGTAGAGCCGCTTTCTTCTCTGTATAAAGCCCCTCCCATTGTACAAAAGGTTTAATTTGATTGGCTTAGGTCCAGAGGTGTTAGGAGGGCTGGGATTGGTTGTCCTGGAGCGGGGAAGGTGACAACTAGCCCAACGTGATGGACACCATGGCCATGAAATGTGACTTCCTGTGCAGAGTTGGGGGGGATGTCACATCTTAATACTTCCAAGTACTTCCTGGGGAGGTTTCAGGAGTGACCGGAGCGGAGGTTCTTTTCGATGTGTGACAAAAGGATTTTCTTTATGGAAGCCACCCAGTGGGGGAGGGTTAGAGCCTCATTCGGGTGTTATTGCTGGCTGGGGCCTGTTGGAATGATGGGGGTACCC
>NW_017308844.1:107835-114687 GCF_000935625.1 Nanorana parkeri | reverse complement strand
CCCCCCCCCATTCATCAATTTCCCATTGTGTTTCTTCTTGCAGGGTCCGGTCATGGCTCAAAGTGCGGATGTTGACACGCGGGTCCACCGCATGCTGCGAGCGATATCCGGGGCCGCTGCTCATGTCGCCACCTTCGCTTTCACCATCTTCATGATTTATGTTGTTCACCTGATTACTTCCTCATTTGGGACACAAATATTTTGGGGATTTCGGTGCTTTTCCATGCACACATGTCGGGCCGGAGCAGAGGACAAATTATTTTGTTTTGTTTTACTATTTATTATAACTGATTTGTCTTTTTTTCAGGTCTCTTCTCCTGGCACCCTTTCCTCATGACTCTCGCGGTGAGTGACATCTTTGAGGGTCTCTGGGATACGGGAAAAGCAAAAAAATGTCTCCTGGCTGTGACCACAGGGGACTGTGCCTGCGTCATGTGCGATGCAAGGGCCACTTGTAGGTCTTATTGGAAACACGTGTGACCACGTGAGCCAGTGGAGGGATTGGCAGAGGGGGGCGGGGGATGTAAGCCAGCGGAGGGATTGGCAGAGGGGGGTCAGGGATGGAAGCCAGTGAAGGGGTGGGCAGAGGGGGGTGGGGAAGGAAGCCAGTGGAGGGGTTGGCAGAGGGGGGCGGGGGATGTAAGCCAGCGGAGGGATTGGCAGAGGGGGGTCAGGGATGGAAGCCAGTGAAGGGGTGGGCAGAGGGGGGTGGGGAAGGAAGCCAGTGGAGGGGTTGGCAGAGGGGGGCGGGGGATGTAAGCCAGCGGAGGGATTGGCAGAGGGGGGTCAGGGATGGAAGCCAGTGAAGGGGTGGGCAGAGGGGGGTGGGGAAGGAAGCCAGTGGAGGGGTTGGCAGAGGGGGGCGGGGGATGTAAGCCAGCGGAGGGATTGGCAGAGGGGGGTCAGGGATGGAAGCCAGTGAAGGGGTGGGCAGAGGGGGGTGGGGAAGGAAGCCAGTGGAGGGGTTGGCAGAGGGGGGCGGGGGATGTAAGCCAGCGGAGGGATTGGCAGAGGGGGGTCAGGGATGGAAGCCAGTGAAGGGGTGGGCAGAGGGGGGTGGGGAAGGAAGCCAGTGGAGGGGTTGGCAGAGGGGGGCGGGGGATGTAAGCCAGCGGAGGGATTGGCAGAGGGGGGTCAGGGATGGAAGCCAGTGAAGGGGTGGGCAGAGGGGGGTGGGGAAGGAAGCCAGTGGAGGGGTTGGCAGAGGGGGGCGGGGGATGTAAGCCAGCGGAGGGATTGGCAGAGGGGGGTCAGGGATGGAAGCCAGTGAAGGGGTGGGCAGAGGGGGGTGGGGAAGGAAGCCAGTGGAGGGGTTGGCAGAGGGGGGCGGGGGATGTAAGCCAGCGGAGGGATTGGCAGAGGGGGGTCAGGGATGGAAGCCAGTGAAGGGGTGGGCAGAGGGGGGTGGGGAAGGAAGCCAGTGGAGGGGTTGGCAGAGGGGGGCGGGGGATGTAAGCCAGCGGAGGGATTGGCAGAGGGGGGTCAGGGATGGAAGCCAGTGAAGGGGTGGGCAGAGGGGGGTGGGGAAGGAAGCCAGTGGAGGGGTTGGCAGAGGGGGGCGGGGGATGTAAGCCAGCGGAGGGATTGGCAGAGGGGGGTCAGGGATGGAAGCCAGTGAAGGGGTGGGCAGAGGGGGGTGGGGAAGGAAGCCAGTGGAGGGGTTGGCAGAGGGGGGCGGGGGATGTAAGCCAGCGGAGGGATTGGCAGAGGGGGGTCAGGGATGGAAGCCAGTGAAGGGGTGGGCAGAGGGGGGTGGGGAAGGAAGCCAGTGGAGGGGTTGGCAGAGGGGGGCGGGGGATGTAAGCCAGCGGAGGGATTGGCAGAGGGGGGTCAGGGATGGAAGCCAGTGAAGGGGTGGGCAGAGGGGGGTGGGGAAGGAAGCCAGTGGAGGGGTTGGCAGAGGGGGGCGGGGGATGTAAGCCAGCGGAGGGATTGGCAGAGGGGGGTCAGGGATGGAAGCCAGTGAAGGGGTGGGCAGAGGGGGGTGGGGAAGGAAGCCAGTGGAGGGGTTGGCAGAGGGGGGCGGGGGATGTAAGCCAGCGGAGGGATTGGCAGAGGGGGGTCAGGGATGGAAGCCAGTGAAGGGGTGGGCAGAGGGGGGTGGGGAAGGAAGCCAGTGGAGGGGTTGGCAGAGGGGGGCGGGGGATGTAAGCCAGCGGAGGGATTGGCAGAGGGGGGTCAGGGATGGAAGCCAGTGAAGGGGTGGGCAGAGGGGGGTGGGGAAGGAAGCCAGTGGAGGGGTTGGCAGAGGGGGGCGGGGGATGTAAGCCAGCGGAGGGATTGGCAGAGGGGGGTCAGGGATGGAAGCCAGTGAAGGGGTGGGCAGAGGGGGGTGGGGAAGGAAGCCAGTGGAGGGGTTGGCAGAGGGGGGCGGGGGATGTAAGCCAGCGGAGGGATTGGCAGAGAGGGGTGGGGGACACTGAGCGGTGGGAAAGGTAGGTGAGGTTGGCACCAGCATTCATGTTAGATTGATGGGGGGAGGAGCCTGTGTAGAAGTCGTCCAAGGGGGAGGAGCCTGTGTAGAAGTCGTCCAATAAGGGGGGAGTTGCAGTAGTCAGGATGAGTGATAATAGGGGAGTGAATCGGTAGTTTGGTGTCATTGGTTAAGAAGGGGAGTAGTTTGGAAAGGTTAGGAAGGGGACAGGATCTGGGCTGTGATTGGTTGTGGGGGGTGAAGGGAGAGGTCGGGGTCCAGGATTACACTTGGCACCCCAGCATGGGGGAGGGGGACTGATGGTTGTGTTGGGGATTGCTATACATGTTGCGCCTCCATCATACCTGTGCTCTTCATGTGATTCTTCTCTCTGCAGTTCTCCTTCTTCATGACAGAAGCCGTCATGGTTTTCTCTCCCGACTCCCTACTCCGCTCCCTCTCCCGGAAGTCCCGCACTCGGGCTCACTGGGTGCTCCAGCTCCTGGCGCTGCTCTGCGCCCTGCTGGGCCTGGGCATAATCTACGCCAACAAGGTTTTCCAGGAAAAAGCTCACTTTTCCACCTGGCACGGGTTGGTGGGCCTGCTGACCGTGCTGTGGACTCTGGTCCAGAATCTGGGCGGGGTGACCCTGCTGTACCCTAAACTGTTGCAGCGCTGGACTCTGGCCACGCGGAAGCTCTATCACGCCACGTCCGGCCTCCTGGGCTATCTGCTGGCGTGCGGCAGCCTCATGCTGGGCATGTGCTCTTTGTGGTTCACCGCCAACGTCACCGGAGTCGCCTGGTACCTGTGCGCCCTCTCCCCGGTTCTCACCGGCCTGGTCGTCATGAACCAAGTGAGCTATGCCTATCTGTACCGCAAGAAGAGCCAGTCCTGAGGAGGGGGGGGAGGAGTCACTTCGCATCTGATACTTCTACAGGAAGAGGTGTCGCCCATACTTATGACACAAATTTGTTATTCCGTCGTCATCGCCGGCACGCGGGTGTTCGTAATGGCGATGACATATCAGTGTATTTCCTATTGAGGTGCCAGTAGGAGGTCTGCTGGGGACATTTGGGGATCTGTACCCCCAACTTGGTGCATCTTCTGTCTGTGCATCATAGTAGCATCATCATCATGTGTCAAGTAACGTGGAATCCTCCAGGGGACCAAGTGCATGGAGCAATGAAGCACTTGGTCCCGCTCCGATCCGTGCTGAGCAAGCATTTACCACAGAGCGTTCCCCCCTCACCCCACTGATGTTTGACCACGCTGCTCAGCAGCGGATTCATTTTGGATGCAGCGTCAGTGACAGCACTCGTCCCTGGCAGCCGGCACGTGCTGGAGACAAGAGCCTTCATTTACCACAGCCGGGGGGAGTGGGCCTGCCAGTGAGTCTTCTGATCCGTGCTGAGCTAGCATGGTTGACAGCGTTCCCCTCACCCCACTGATGTTTGACCACGCTGCTCAGCAACAGATTCATTTTGAATGCAGCGTCGGTGACAGCGCTCGCCCCTGGCAGCAAGAAGAGCCTTCATTTACCACAGCCCGGGGGAGTGGGCCTTCTGATCCGTGCTGAGCTATCCTGGTCGGCAGAGCGTTCCCCCCCTCACCCCACTGATGTTTGACCACGCTGCTCAGCAGCAGATTCATTTTGAATGCAGCGTCAGTGACAGCGCTCGTCCCTGGCAGCCGGCACGCCCTGGAGACAAGAGCCTTCATTTACCACAGCCGGGGGGGAGTGGGCCTGTCGGCAGCAGGGGGCAGTGTTACTCTGAAGGTCAACCGCACATCACTGGTGGGGGTGGAGGGAGCTGCTGGAACATGTGAGGTGGATCAGTACAGAGGTCGGCAGTGCAGCATGGAGCAGGATTCTGGGGGCAGGGCTGACACTCTTCTTCAGGGGTGAACATAGATACACACGGGTTAAAAAAAAAAGACATATACAGCAGAACGGGGATGGGCCGGGGAGAGGGGACATTGGCTGCCGTGCTGTGCTGTAGCTTCCCCATAGCAATGCACATACATTGGGCTTCAGCCTGGGGTGGAGCTGACACCACAACCAGACATAAGGATTTGCTTTTATTGCATAATAGGGCCACAGGTCATCAAAGGGACCCAGCGCTCCGTGCACTTGCTCGCCTGGGGGATTCCACAACTATTTATAAATGATGGCGGCTGTTCCTCTGCGACAAGGAAAACATTATGTGAACCGCTTTTCTCCCCATCGTGCTGAAGTCCGAATCTCCATTCCATGACCTGAGGCTTCTCATCTTGTGGGATCGGAGGGATTGTTACATTGACTCTGAGCGGGATTGCAGCTTCCTGCCTCATGATTCCGCAGCTTAAGCCCTGACGAAGGGGGGGTGAGTTCTGGCCCCCAAAGGGTGTTGCCGCTTCTCTTGCCTTATTCTTGCTTTGGGATAGATGTATATCTGGCCTATGAAGCCGAGGTGGTGTGGCCCTTCAATCTCGCGTCCACCTTCAGATACCAGGAGCCATAGGGATTTTGCTAATTCTGCATTGCAAGGAGGACGGCGCTGCTTGGCAAGCTGCTCGGGAGTCCCTTCAAATGCGAAATGTTCACGCTTTATCCGGAAGGTGCATTTAAAAGACAGCTGTACCTTGTGTCCTTTAAAGGAGAACTACGAGGCCAGGGCTTTCTTGTTTTGGAACTACAAGTCCCATGAGGCATTGCAAGGCTCTAACAGCCACAGACATAACTCCCAGAGGCAGATGCATCTCGGGATTTGTAGTTTTTCCTGTGCCCCCATTCCAGGAATCTTTACTATACAGTCCTGTGTCAGGCTTCACAGGCTGTGCTCCGCAGGACCACTGGAGGGCGCTGTGACTGCTATAGGAATGAATGGAGCCGCATCACCAATGTACAGGAAGAAGAGGAAGGACCTGGTGGTGACGCTTTCGGAAGAGAGACTCTGCAGCCCCAAGCAGCTCCACATAGGGAAGGTTGCTGAAACAAAGACGTAGGTAATGGACCGGGTGGACGGCACTCCGGGTGGGTTGTTTGCCTCAATAGGCCAACTTGTGCCGGAGGGGTGGTTGTCCTTTAAATCCACCTTGGCACAAACTTTACAGGTCACGTCTGTCCACGCTCAGCAAGGTTTCATGTTTGTAAATCTGAAATGCTTTTATACTGCAGATGTAAAATTCCGCCATTTCCTTGTACAATAAAACGGGAACTTTTTAAAAAACGTCTTTTTTTAAATTTATTTATTTAATATAAAAGTCTTAAAGGGCCCACGCACACCACAGAGGTCTTTTAGCAGGTGGCAGTGATTTACATGCTAGGATTTGGGCAGCGCAGTGGTTAGCGCTTCAAATATCGGCCGGGTCACTATCTGCATGGGGTTTGCATGTTCTCCCTGACACGCTGGACAGTTAATTGGCTCCTCTCTATCATCACCCTGCATAGAGCGGTGACTGGTAGCGCGGTCGGGAATGCCCCCCCCCCCCAACAGACAGGGGAGGGGGCGGAGCCAGCTGTCAATCAGGTGGTGGGGTGGCTACCGACAATACGGTCAGCATATTTCCAGGCGGCTCTGCGCTGTCAGCATATATAATGTCCCGCTATATGCTGAGTTTTTGGGCCACAGGAGGACATAGAAAATGCCCAAAGAGAATTATGGCAAAAAAGGTTGGGTTGTAGAAGCTGAACTCCGTACTGGGAGCTCCTCACAATGCGCATTAGAAGCTGCAGCAAGTCAGATAGAGGCCGGCCCCATTTCCTGGCATCCAGCATCATTGAGCCTTTTCCTCCCCAGCTTGACTGTCCCTGGCCCCGCCCATTTCCTTAATTGGATTTCAGTTTTTTAAATCACAGGCTCAGCATCCCATGTGGGCGTTACCTATGCAAATACAGCCTGCCTAGGAACGCCCACTCCATCAGACTGACACCCACCCATTGAGGAATTTTGATATTTGCATAACTCCTCCCAAGAGCCCGCCCACTGCTTGTATCAGGACTGAGGGCTCTTGAGAGGAGCACTGAGGCCGGGTGCTGTGATGTTTTCAGGAAGCTACGTACCTCACCCTGCCGGCCCCGATCTGCCTGCATTGCACAGAGACCCAGTGATTGAATGACGGAAATGCTGCAGGTTTTAAATGCCTCTTTTACGTACGAGCGCCGCAGCGATCGTCGCCATCAAACGCACGAGATGAACAGGAATTCCGGAACGTTTTCAGACCAAAATACAAACAAAACTCATTTCCAAAAAAGGTTTAATCCAGACAGAAAAATATCGACATTTACACCCCCAGCCCGGAAAAACCGTCTCCCCTTCGGAAAAGAAAAGAGGGAAGAAAAAGATTGTTCTTTCCCAGGCCCGTTTTTTTTCCCCGCACCAGGAACAACCAATCACCGCATCCCATCGGCTTTCATAGTTCACAACTCTCCCCCCCCCCCCCGAGACGTCCCCCCC
>NW_017308844.1:104682-107324 GCF_000935625.1 Nanorana parkeri | reverse complement strand
ATTCCACAACTCTCCCCCCTCCCCCAGAGATGTCCCACCAGCGGCCCTGAGAAAGGGGTGAGAGGGCCCGTCAGCGTGACGGGACAAATCCCATACAAAGCCACTTCTAGGCTCTTGGAACCGCTTTTCCAGCTTCGGCCGCAGGGCCGGGGCCCGCTGTCGCTCTTCGGCATTAGGGAGGGGGGCGGAGTGAAGTGACAACGGATCTGGAGGAAGCAGGGGGGGGAGGGCACTGCCTTTGTATAGTGGGGAACAGGCCTGGCTAAAAGTGAAGTGAAGCAGGAACAGAGCGATCGCTCGCCATGTGGAGCGGCAAGAGACAGATGGCGGACAGAACCCGTATGACTTTTCTGGTGGCCCGGCCCGAGGCTGATCTGCTACTGACGGTTGGGGGGGAGGGGGGAAAAGGAAATCTGCGGTCAGATCTGTAGTGTTATGCACAGTGCAGCTCCTCCCATCCCAGCACAACGCAGGTCAGTGGGCGTCACCCACCACAGAAAGCGTGGCAGGTCAAGGCTGGCCAATCGCGGGACAGCGCTCCTCGGCCGATTACACCGTGGGTGCCGTGGCGCTCGTCTCGTGAGTCGGCGGAGTGTGTGGCTGGCCGCTGCTGTTGAAGGAGGTTTCCCTCGTGGAGTCTTCCTCCTCTTCCTCCTCTTCCTCCATGTTTGGCCATGATGTCTGGTCTTCTACGCGTTTCAGACGCTCGTTTAAAGCCTTCAACGCCAACTGCCTGAAGGATGAAAGAAGAAGATGGAACATCAGCCAAAGTCCTCAAAACACAAACAAATTCCAATTCTTTATGCGCCGGCTCTTCCATCGGTCCCTACGTCAGTCCAGGACACGGCCATGACGTAGGGACCGGCAGAAGGGAGCACAGGTCTTGGCGGAGGAGGTCCCAAATGCCAACGGTGGCCGTAACTTCTGAACAGAGCAAAGATCAGAGTCAATGCTTGCCGGACGGCCAAAGGTTTGTGGACTTCCTTCTCCATGATGGAGGTCAGGTGACATTCTAGACAATTGGGCTCTTCCAGCCTTGTGGTCACAGTTTGGTGAAGACCCTTTTCTGTTCCCCCCATGACTGTCCCCTGTGTACAGAGCTCCATACAGACATGGTGTCACCAGCTTGTGAAGACCACTCAAGTTCCTCCACACCAGAGCCCCGGACCTCAACTCCATGGAGCTTAGGAACACCTTATGGAACACACAGTAGATGTTCCATAGGAATGATTGAGTTCTGGTGTACAAAGCTCCATACAGACATGATGTGGCCAGCTTGGTGGAGGAACCCGAGTGTCCTGCACAGAGCCCCGGACCTCAACCCGACTGACCACCATTGGAATAAAAGGCAGTTGTCCCCTTCCAGCCTTGTGGTAACACTTTAGTGAAGGCCCTTTTTTCTGTTCCACCATAACTGTCCCCTGTGTACAATGGGTTCCTACACTTCAGGCTATGGCCAAAGTACATGGAGATCCCTCCAAATGATGGGGTTTAGGGGGTCTCCAATGAAGGTCATGTCCATCCTCCATCATACAAAGACATTGTAGACAATTGTCCTCTTCCAGCCTTGTGGTCACAGTTTGGTGAAACCCTTTTCTGTCCCCCTCCATGACTGTCCCCTGTGTACAAAGCTCCATACAGACATGGTGTCACCAGCTTGTGAAGGCCACTCAAGTTCCTCCACACCAGAGCCCCGACCTCAACCCCATGGAGCTCAGGAACACCTTATGGAACACACAGTAGATGTTCCACAGGAATGATTGAGTTCTGTTGTACAAAGCTCCATAAAGACATGATGTGGCCAGCTTGGTGGAGGAACCCGAGTGTCCCGCACAGAGCCCCGGACCTCAACCCTACTGACCACCATTGGGGTGAACTGAAACTTCAATTGTGAGCCCGTGTCTTCTCATCCAACATCAGCACCTGACCTCACAAATGGGACAAACGCATAGAGGGTGAATCTCTCCAAGTACGCATAGAGGGTGAATCTCTCCAAGTACGCATAGAGGGTGAATCTCTCCAAGTACGCATAGAGGGTGAATCTCTCCAAGTACGCATAGAGGGTGAATCTCTCCAAGGACGCATAGAGGGTGAATCTCTCCAAGTACGCATAGAGGGTGAATCTCTCCAAGTACGCATAGAGGGTGAATCTCTCCTTTGGAGCAGCGGTCCTAAAACCTTCACACTCCATTAAAAAATTGGTTTTAGACAATTCTGATAAGTATTAGCATTAAATTCTCTGCGAATCCTCAATGGGGGGCGGGGCATATGATCTCACGAATCTACAGCGCCCCCTGCAGACCGTGGTGATAAACTTCACTATTGGAAAATATCCCCAAATAATCCATTTTCACATTGTAACGTTTTTCGTCAAACTTAAAAAAAAAAATTGCAAATTTAGGGGTCTATTCACGAAGCTGCCGAAGGATCTAGCCGTAGCTTCGGCCCCAGGACCCCTTCGGTTCCGTAGAACCGAAGGGGTGCTGTACGGGCTATTCAGTATAACCCGTACAGCTCCCGAACGTGGCCGAGCCGAACGCATATGCCCCGGCTCGGCTGAGCCGCGCTGAGAGCCGAAAGCCTGCTTCTGACAGCTGGGCGGAGCCAGCCGCGATCTTACGGCTGGCTCCGGCCACTTGCAG
>NW_017308844.1:98224-99379 GCF_000935625.1 Nanorana parkeri | reverse complement strand
GACAGCCTGCTTCTGACAGCTGGGCGGAGCCAGCCGTGATCTTACGGCTGGCTCCGGCCACTTGCAGAGAGATCAGCGTCCCTGGTTACCTGCTAACCAGGGGCACTGATCTCCAAACAGCAAACTCTCCCTGGCGCCCCAGGAGTCTCCCGGCCGCCAAGGAGAGAAACACCGCTGTGTCTTTTTTCTTTATTCTGACACAGAGCGATGTCAGAATAGAAAACAAAAAAATTTTTTGCCCATTGGAATGCATTGCTAGATTCCTATTGGCTATTTCAATTTGCAATAGCCAATAGTTAACTAGCATTGTACCCGCCCTCTGCTGCAGTTCTCCATCAGGTCCATCAGCAGAGGGCGGGTACAATGCTAGTTTACTATTGGCTTTTGCAAATTGAAATAGCCAATAGGAATCTAGCAATGCATTCCAATGGGCAAGAGATTTTATTTATTTTTTTTCTATTTCAACACGGCTCTGTGTCAGAATAAAGAAAAAAGACACAGCGGTGCTTCTCTCCTTGGAGGCCGGGAGCGGGAGACTGCCAGAGCGCCCGGGAGAATTTTTTTTTTGACGTCAGCAGACCCGCCGGCCAATAGAAAACTATTGGGCGGAGCTAGCTCTCACTGCTAGCTCGGCACAATCGTTTTCTATTTACTTTTTTTTTAACTCTTTCTGTTCTGCTCGGTCCCTCTGAGGCTCCCAGCAATCGGCTATTCATTCACTGCTGTTCGGCATCTATGAGAATCGGCCGAACAGCAGCGAGTAGCCTGCCGGGGGTTCGGCTCAGCCGATCCAGATGTTGGATCGGCTGAGTCGAACTCCTTCTGCACTTCGGGTCGGCCGAACATGCTGAGCAGGTTTGGCCGACCCGAAGCCACGCGAAGCAAGCCGATGTATGGCTGAAATCAGCCGTGCAAGCCTGAAGTGAATAGCCGAGCAGTGTTCGGCTCACTTCATGTCGGTCATTCGCTCGGCAGCTTAGTGAATAGACCCCTTTGTATAGAAATAAAAGCTTCTTATAAATGGGTCGGACGGAGGACGGAATAAGATTCGGCTGTAACTCGTCAGGTGCCGGCGTGAGACACAATGAGTGTAGCGTGCTATGACATGATGAGAAGTGACGGGGAATGGAATAATGGGGGGGGGAGATCTTCGGC
>NW_017308844.1:97826-98037 GCF_000935625.1 Nanorana parkeri | reverse complement strand
TCTCCTCTTTCTTTCAAGGCCCCGTTCTCTCTCCGGCGGCCACGTACCCAATAGGCCGCTGTGTACCCTGCGCTGACAGGCGCGACCGGGCTGCAATCCGCTGCAGGGTGGACACTGACAGAATGAATCCATCATCTACATAACAACCTTGTACATGAGAAAAGATCAGCTGGACCGTGAACCAGACACCCCGCGGGGGGGGGGATTCTAC
>NW_017308844.1:96433-97694 GCF_000935625.1 Nanorana parkeri | reverse complement strand
CTACCGAGCCGGCGAGGGAACGTAAGCTGGAGAGTCAATGCAAATTCCTCCAACCAATTCCCAAACCCACCACCAGGTGGCAGCAAGAACGCAGACATACGAGGTCGGCCTTCTAACCTCCTGATGCTGGTCGCGCGTCACCTTTTCTCCCATTGGTCGGTCTGACGCGTCTGGTTTTCGGGGCTTCATTTTTAAGTGAACTTACCCGACTCAAGTCTCCCCTTCTCCAGCAGAATGTACTGACCCTCTGCTACTCCCCGCAGCTCCACTCACCCGCCAGGAGCAGAGCAACCAGCCCTGTGCAAGCTCAAAGTCCCAACATATAACTTTCGCAGGATAACCCCCCAATCCCTATCCTTTGTGACAGCGCTGGGCCAATCACTAAGCACGAGCGATGTCACATGGAGGGAAGGGGAGTGAGTCACTTTGTTAGGAACGGCTGAACACAGCAGCAGGGAAGGAAGGGCCGGCATGTGTTGCATGAAGAGGGGAAAGTAAGTGAACCCACTGCTCTGCCCTCGTCTACTGATACATCACGAAGAGGAATGCTCATTTCCTGGCTGCCCACTACGGCTTCTCTACCATCTGGGGCAAGGACCTGGAACCATTTGGCTTCATTATATGACTTTAATCAGCATGCTTGTTCTGAGTGCAGGTTTCCTTTCTAGTACTCTGCCAGGGACAGGGCGACGTACGGCTATATGCTGCCAGGGATAGGGCGACGTCCGGCTATATGCTGCCAGGGACAGGGCGACGTCCGGCTATATGCTGCCAGGGATAGGGCGACGTCCGGCTATATACCGCCAGGGACAGTGCGACGTCCGGCTATATATACGGTCAGGGACAGGGCGACGTCCGGCTATATGCGGCCAGGGACAGGGCGACGTCCGGCTATATGCGGACAAGGAAAGGGCGACATCCGGCTATATGCGTTCAGGGAAAGGGCGACGTCCGGCTATATGCGGTGAGGGACAGGGTGACGTCCGGCTATATGCAGCCAGGGACAGGGCGACATCCGGCTATATGCGGTCAGGGACAGGGCGACGTCCAAGCTATACACGGTCAGGGACAGGGCGATGTCCGGCAATATACGGTCAGGGACAGGGCCACGACCGGCTACGCGGCCAGGGACAGGGCGACGTCACTAAGCAGACATGGCCCAACTAAGAGGACGCTGATATTGATCGATGACGGATCCAACCATTAGCTGACCCCCCCCCCCCCCCGCACCGGTCCGTGGCTGTCGAGAAGCAAGCGCGCA
>NW_017308844.1:95652-96209 GCF_000935625.1 Nanorana parkeri | reverse complement strand
ACCCACACACTCCGTGCCCCCCCCCCCCCCGAGTGTGCTCTTGCAGTCAATCAGTGCAGCCAGCATTGGACTCCGAGGCTTCGCCAGACTCTATATGTACAATGCAGTGGTCACATGACTATGAAGTCATGTGACGGCAAACCAGGGCAGCCTCAGAATTCAGGATTTGGGAGCTCAGCCGTCGGCAACGGTCAGCCCGCTCCCGTGTTGGCCCGGACAAAGCTTGCAGGAGGATATGGAGGGCTGGGGCACCATTTTAAAGCCAGCTCAACACGTGTAAGTTACTCAGACTGCTCTGGTGCAAACTTTATTCCACTACATACATACATACATACATATATATACGTACATACGTGTGTCATTACTCACCAGCAGCCAGAAGGCTTAAAGGAGAACTATGAGGTGACTGATTTTCACTCCTCCTCATAATCTGAGCCGACCTGTGACAATGAGACTGTCACAGGTCGGCTCAGTAGATCGGGAGGTGAGGGAACACATACCGGCGTTCGCTCACTTCTCGATCATGTCCCTGCAGAGAGCGGTGACTGTCACTCACG
>NW_017308844.1:94665-95536 GCF_000935625.1 Nanorana parkeri | reverse complement strand
CTGTCACTCACGCGGCTGGGCGGATCTCGACAGTAATGTCGGGATCCGCTCCGGCGTCTCAGTGTACCGCGAGCTGTAGCTCCCTATATACTGAGCTTTGGGTGACGGGAGGGCGCTAGTTTGTGTCCTCCCGTTACCCTAAGGAGAACTATGGGGGAAAGCCCTGACCCCATAGTTCTCCTTTAATCAGCAAACCTCCATATGTTATCGGACTCCTTCCGTGTAACCGGTTTTTAGCGACATTGGAAAGTGAAATGTGTAAAAAAAAAAAATACAAAACCCCAAAACCACGCGAGGAGAATTCGTCAGAATCTGGAGCAGTTTCTCATAACAACCAATCAGCTTCCCTCTTTCACTTTCAAAGCTTAACTGAACAAACTGGAGAGAGAAGCTGATTGGTTGCCACGGGCAACTGCTCCGGTTTTGATAAATCCCCCCCCCAATGTGTGTTGCATTATGGAACGCCTAAATTCCAACCTGGAGGAGCTGTGACTTGCACACGGTACATATTCCTGCATTGGATACACACTTACAGTGCACGTCTGTGCAAAATGAAACGTTCAGCGCATCTCTGCAATACACGCACATTCCCCTGCGTTCTGTCCCATTACAAATGCTGACAGTACAGAACAATACCTGTTGGGTCTGCCAGAAATCCAGTGAGCTCCGGGCTTCCTGTTTGACGTGAAATTAGGGATGCACCAATACCGATACTAGTATCGGTGCCGAGTATTTGGGCGGGCACTCGATCTCGCCCAATGCCTGGCCCGATACTTCAGCTTCCGGTATCAGGAAGCCGGGCAGTGAGTCAATAGACGCCCCCTCCCCCCCAGCTTTCTGATTGGCTGGGAAGCCGTCTCCATGCTCCCTT
>NW_017308844.1:84589-92752 GCF_000935625.1 Nanorana parkeri | reverse complement strand
GTCAATCAGTGCAGCCAGCATTGGACTCCGAGGCTTCGCCAGACTCTATATGTACAATGCAGTGGTCACATGACTATGAAGTCATGTGACGGCAAACCAGGGCAGCCTCAGAATTCAGGATTTGGGAGCTCAGCCGTCGGCAACGGTCAGCCCGCTCCCGTGTTGGCCCGGACAAAGCTTGCAGGAGGATATGGAGGGCTGGGGCACCATTTTAAAGCCAGCTCAACACGTGTAAGTTACTCAGACTGCTCTGGTGCAAACTTTATTCCACTACATACATACATACATACATATATATACGTACATACGTGTGTCATTACTCACCAGCAGCCAGAAGGCTTAAAGGAGAACTATGAGGTGACTGATTTTCACTCCTCCTCATAATCTGAGCCGACCTGTGACAATGAGACTGTCACAGGTCGGCTCAGTAGATCGGGTTGACTGGCGGAACGGACAGGGAGGGGGCGGGCTCAGCTGGCTCTGCCTCTAGATAGGCAGAGCCAGCTGTCACTCACGCGGCTGGGCGGATCTCGACAGTAATGTCGGGATCCGCTCCGGCGTCTCAGTGTACCGCGAGCTGTAGCTCCCTATATACTGAGCTTTGGGTGACGGGAGGGCGCTAGTTTGTGTCCTCCCGTTACCCTAAGGAGAACTATGGGGGAAAGCCCTGACCCCATAGTTCTCCTTTAATCAGCAAACCTCCATATGTTATCGGACTCCTTCCGTGTAACCGGTTTTTAGCGACATTGGAAAGTGAAATGTGTAAAAAAAAAAAATACAAAACCCCAAAACCACGCGAGGAGAATTCGTCAGAATCTGGAGCAGTTTCTCATAACAACCAATCAGCTTCCCTCTTTCACTTTCAAAGCTTAACTGAACAAACTGGAGAGAGAAGCTGATTGGTTGCCACGGGCAACTGCTCCGGTTTTGATAAATCCCCCCCCCAATGTGTGTTGCATTATGGAACGCCTAAATTCCAACCTGGAGGAGCTGTGACTTGCACACGGTACATATTCCTGCATTGGATACACACTTACAGTGCACGTCTGTGCAAAATGAAACGTTCAGCGCATCTCTGCAATACACGCACATTCCCCTGCGTTCTGTCCCATTACAAATGCTGACAGTACAGAACAATACCTGTTGGGTCTGCCAGAAATCCAGTGAGCTCCGGGCTTCCTGTTTGACGTGAAATTAGGGATGCACCAATACCGATACTAGTATCGGTGCCGAGTATTTGGGCGGGCACTCGATCTCGCCCAATGCCTGGCCCGATACTTCAGCTTCCGGTATCAGGAAGCCGGGCAGTGAGTCAATAGACGCCCCCTCCCCCCCAGCTTTCTGATTGGCTGGGAAGCCGTCTCCATGCTCCCTTGTCATTTGTGACGAGGGAGCACGGAGCCGGCTTCCTGGCCAATCAGGCAGCCGGGCGCCGTGTAATGACGGGTTGCCCGGCCTCCTTCTCGACCAATCAGGAAGCCATTCATTACACGGCGCCTGGCTTCTTGATTGGCCAGAAAGCCAGCTCCGTGCTTTCTCATCTCCTGGTGATGAGGGAGCATGGAGACGGCTTCCCTGCTAATCGTGAAGCCGGGTGGCGAGTCATTACACACCGCCTGGCTTCCTTAACCAGTTGACATCCGCGGTGTTAGACCCCCTTCCTGTCTCGGCCATTTTTCAGCTGAGGTGAGTGAGAAGCCCCTCCCCCTCATAGTTCTCCTTTAATGGAACTTCCGGGAATAATATTTGGTATCGGCGAGTACTTAAAAAAATATATATATATATCTCAGTACTCGATACCGAAAAACCGGTATCGGTGCATCCCTACTAGCGATGGGCTCGGGCGTTTCGTACCTCCATGTGCCGAGCAGGAAGCTGACAGCGCCAATCACAGGTACTGAGACATTATCCCGATCTCTGCAGCCGCGGACCGGGACAATGTCTCAGTGCCTGGGATTGGCGCTGTCAGCTTCTTGGCGGCGCTCGGCACTTGGAGCTGCGATTACACGCCCGAGCCCATCACTAATCCCTACCTGAAATCACCGTGCCTCTGCTGCTCTGAATTCCCAAGTAGTGTTGTCAGTCCTGCCTGCTGGACTACAGAGCACCACCCATCACCACATGCATACATTATTTTCTTTCCCAGCAAAAACGTTTCGGCTGCCTTGACTTCCTGTCCACACACACTCAGGTTATTCACAGAAGGGGGAGGAGTTCGGAGAGGGGAACAATCGGGGACAACAGAGCTGAACTGGAAAGTGAGCCGAATTGCAGAATTTATCCCAATCAGCTCTGTTGTCCCGGATTGTTCACGTCTCCAAACTCCTCCCCCGAACTCTTCACCCTTTAGTATATGTAAGGAAAGGGCTCTCGGGAGATGTAGTTCAGGGTAGTTCAGGGGTGTTAGCTAAGTCAACAGGAACTAGGTTGCTAGGTTAGGTGTTAGCTAGGTTGCCGGGGTAGCCCAGCGGCTGCCCCTGCAAGAATGGTACAAGCCTGGTGATGACATCACATGATTAATAATAGCCAATTATGACAACAGGAAGAAGGTAAAGGACTAATATGACATGATGGGGGGGGGCGGGGTAGAAGGTAGGTATGGGTGTAAATAGAGGTAATGCCTGGACATACCCCAAGGGTTACTGTGGTACTTCCCGCACTGCTCCGGGAGCGACCTATCGCCGGGGCTGGAAGCTGCCACACGGGAGGCGGAGCCTCTGCAAACACTTTAGGAAGTCGGCACTTGCGTAGGAACGTCGGGTGATCTGACGGCACGCAGGGGGCCCGGGGCAATGCCAAAGGATATCTCCGGACCTCCCGCCTGCTGCTAAACACGTCGCTTACACAAAGTCACCGCGGAACTATTTCAAACATTTAAAGTGACCCTTTCCCCCGCCCGTGCAGGGAAAAGCAAAATGATCGCCCCAAGCACCTCCCCCTCCTCCCAGCAGCATCCACTCACCTTACTTTGCTCCCATGGCGCTCCGTTCGGCCGCTGGGACCGGACAAGAAAGCCTTAGACCAGGGGGTAGCGAACCTCCGGGCCCTCCGGCTGTGGGGTGGAACTACAAATCCCATGAGGGCATTGCAAGATTCTCACGGCTCCCGCGAAGAGAGATGCATCGTGGGATTTGTAGTTTCACCCCACAGCCGGAGGGCCCGGAGGTTTGCTACCCCCTGCCTTAAAGGGACCCTTGTTGGGGGTCCTCCGGCCCTCCTCCAGCTGTGGGGTGGAACTACAAATCCCATGAGGCATTGCAAGATTCTCACAGACACGACTACCGGAGAGAGATGCATCGTGGGATTTGTAGTTTCTCCCCACAGCTGGAGGGCCCGGAGGTTTGCTACCCCTGCCTTACAGGGTTCCTTTAAATCAACTGCAGAGCGACTTGCTGGAGCGAAAGACCGAGGACGCCTTCCCCCGCCCCCACGTGACAGAGTTGGGTCAGTCACCGGCGCGGTCACATGGAAGAAGAGAAGTGTGAACGCTCACCCCCCGTACCTCCATGTGCTGGGCACTTCAATTCCCTTTCCATCCCAATGGAGTGATGGGAAAAGGAGGGGCAGATGAAGTGGCCCTATTCCCTTACCCTGCTTGGGACCCGGAGCCCCAACGGGCTGTAATGTCTTCTGGTTGAGCAACAAGCGGCTTTCCAGCTGGTAAAGAACCGCCATTGCCGAGGTTCCCCAACGGCGGCAGGTCAACATTGAGCAACAAGCGGCCTTCCAGCTGGTAAAGAACCGCCCTTGCCGAGGTTCCCCAACGGCTGCAGGTCAACATTGAGCAACAAGCGGCCTTCCAGCTGGTAAAGAACCGCCATTGCCGAGGTTCCCCAACGGCTGCAGGTCAACATTGAGCAACAAGCGGCCTTCCAGCTGGTAAAGAACCGCCATTGCCGAGGTTCCCCAACGGCTGCAGGTCAACATTGAGCAACAAGCGGCCTTCCAGCTGGTAAAGAACCGCCATTGCCGAGGTTCCCCAACGGCTACAGGTCAACATTTTCATGAATGGTCTACTACACAATATTCACCTCCGCCTCTCCGCGTCTTGAGGGTCCGTCCCGGGAAGGCTGATGGTGATGGACGAAGGAGCCCCGACATCGTATCTCTTCACCGCCCGCGGGCACAGCCACAGTTTCACCAGGGCGGCGTGCGTCAGGTTGCCCAGGAGACCAGCGACCGGCTGCAGAGGCCCGGGGAAGAAGCTGGCGAAGGAGAAGTGGTCGGACATGTCGCCTCTGCCCCGGCTGTGTCTTTGATAGAAGCGCAGGTACACCCAACCGGACGCCATCCCCAGGCCGTACCCGGCCAGCACGGGGCCGGGGATCAGACCGGCCAACGTCAGCACCGCCACACTCAGGAGGGCCAGCTGGGGCAGGAGCCGGACCCACCGCCGGGAGTCCACCAGCCCATCTCCGAACGTCTGCTTGTGCGCCACCAGGACGGCTCCGGCGAAGGCGGGGAAGCCGTGGACTCGGGTGGAGAAGAGGAAGTGGAGGTCGGAGGAGGCCGCGTAGGCCACCAGGAAGCACAGGGAGCTCAGGACGCCCACCGAGATGCTCACCACGCCGTAGAAGAGGAGCAGCTCCGGGGCCCCCCACAGTGGTTCCAGTCTCCGGCCGGCCCCCAAAGTCAACAGAAGGTTGGCCAAAACGTCCCAGACGTGCAGCTCCACCAGCCCGTGCGTGAACAGGGTCCACAGCCATAGGTTGGGGGGCAGCAGCAGGCCCGGGGTGACGGCCAGGACGTGCGCCGTGTCCACCCAAACGGAGAGGAGGTAGAGGAGCAGAACCGAGCCCCACAGGCACTTCACCAGGACGCTGCTGCCGGACACGACCGCCACCAGGCGGTTCGCAGGGATGGAGCGCAGCATGGCGGCTGCGGGACCTCACCGGAGGTCTAAACCCTGAGGGAGCGCGGGGCCCCGAGATCCTGGGGGGACGTTGACTTTTCTGTAAGGAAGCAGACACGTCCTTATCGTTAAGAAGGCCGGGAGCCCCAACAGTCCACCGGGGTCACCCACCAGAGATACCAGGCCAGGGTCCTCCAATACACGAGAGTCCTAGGAGATGTGTGGCCCTGGGCACAGCTGGATGAGAGTCCTATGAAGATGTGTGGCCCTGGGCACTGCTTGGTGAGAGTCCTATGAAGATGTGAGGCCCAGCTGGATGAGAGTGCTGTGGAGAAGCGTGGCCCCAGACACTGCGTGGCGAGAGTCCTTTGAAGATGTGTGGCCCTGGGCACAGCTGGATGAGAGTTCTGCGGAGATGTGTGGCCACCGGACAATACTGGATTAAAGTCTTATGATGTGTGGCCCCGGACGAATGAAAAGTCCTGTTGCAAGGGGCCCCAGGAACTTATGAGGCTGGATAAGAACCTTCAGAGTTGTGCGGCTCCTGACACCTGTGGCCCCTGACACTTTGGCACTGCTGGATCCGGAACTCTGGACCCCCGGATAGCAGTATATGAACTCCCTGAACACCAGGTTACAACTTCTTGGGCGCCCTGGCACCAGTCTATGAACTCTTGGGGTTGTAGACGCAAATATTTGAACTCTTGGGGCCACTGACACCAAGGGGCCCTTGGTGCTTATAGAGGAACGGTGGGGCCCCTGGCACTCCTGGAAGATTTCTGGAAGCCTTGTACTGAACACTGATGTATGGAGCGCTTCTGGGGCCCCTGGTGCTGCCGCAGGATCTCTGGAGCCACTGACAGCGCTGGATCAGGAACCCTGGGGCCCCTGACTCTCCCGAAAGTGGTCCCTGGGGCCCTCGGAACTGGCACCGCCGGACACAAGTTTGCTGGGGCCCTGTCGCTGGTAGGGGGAAGTGTGGCGGGCCCCCGTCCGCTCCCAGGCCTCGTCTCTCCCGGAAAGGCAGGACTGTTCCACCCGACAACGTCACCAGCAGCGCAGCGCAAACACCCCACTGCGCATGTGCAGAGACCACACCGCTCTGCATGCCGGGAAACGGAGTCTGGAGCTGAGGCTTCGGGAGTGCGTGGTGCGCATGCGCCAGTTTTTTCCGCCCCCCGCAGCAAAGGGCTTCAAATCAGCTCACTACGCATGCGTCGCCCATTCCGCGAGGCACGATGGGAGGCCAGACACCGGTGCTCTGCCAGTCATCCTGTGATTGGTCGCCTGTTGGTCACGTGGATAATGTTCCGGCTTCAGTTCCTTGAAGCTTTGGTACACTTCCCTGTATGTGTGTGAATGTGATTCGTGCGTATAAATGGCAATATTTGGGTGTTAAAAGTACTTTATACATTATATTTGGTTATTACTGGTGCTGGAATATGAGCTCATTATACACATCGTACCTACACTTGTTCAGGCACTTCCTGTTATAGGGTGACAACACTCTGTCCTTGTTCTCTCACTTCCTGTTATAGGGTGACAATGCTTTATCCTTGTTCAGGCACTTCCTGTTGTAGGATGGCAATGCTCTGTCCTTGTTCAGGCACTTCCTGTTACATAGTGACAACGCTCTGTCCTTGTTCAGGCACTTCCTGTTACATAGTGACAACGCTCTGTCCTTGTTCAGGCACTTCCTGTTACATAGTGACAACGCTCTGTCCTTGTTCAGGCACTTCTGTGATAGGGTGACAACTTTTTGTTCAGTCACTTCATTTTATAGGGTAAGCATGCTAGTAGAGACATGCTCTGTCCTTGTTCAGGCGCTTCCTGTTATAGGGTGGAAATGCTCTGTCCTTGTTTAGGCACTTCCTCTTATAGGGTGACAACCCTTTACCCTTGTTTAGACACTTCCTGTTATAGGGCAAGCAGGCTCTGCCTTGTTCAGGCACTTCCTGTTGTAAGGCAACAATGCTCTGTCACTATCTCTCAACTGTGCTCCTGTGTTGTCACATGACCCCGATGGAGACTACAAGCAACTGCGACAATACACATTGTTTAGCTGTCCACAGTTGTCACCATTACGAAGCCGGTCCAGAGCAGCGATGAGCAGCCGACGCTGGAGAGAGTTCGTGTAGACAGGAAGTGGCTGGAATAGGCTGCAGGAGTTCAGCAGCACTGGGGGGATAATAGGATAAAATGCGGACAATTGTTTCTGATGAAACGTTGTATCCTCCCGGCTTCCAGGAAGTCCGATGTTTGCCGCGACGGAGGATTGTTACAATGTGATCACCACGGAGGACACGTTATAGATCACGGGACGTCATGTATGTTGTTGGCGTCATTACCGGATGGTTATATTTCTGATCCGTCGGGAGAGATGAATGCAGAACATGGAACCGTTGTGTTGTAGCGATTGGTGGACATGCTGATTACATTGTATACAGAGCCGACTACAGCCGGTGATCGATCAAAACTACGAACTTATCGAGTTGTGGGACCGCATTACTTCCGGTTTCCTCACAACTACGAGGTTTTTACACAAAACATGTTGAGCACGAGCGCCATCCACGGCATTGCCCTATAGACATAGACCACAGCAATAAAGTAATAAAATGATGTAGGATGACAGTAAGCCAGCGCGTTCTTTATCAAGCTCCTGGGGGGGGGAGAGAGAAAAGGATTTTTCAAAAGTGGGGTGAAGCAGAGGGGAAGCGGGCGAAGAAAAGGGCGGAGGGGGCGATCTCTCAAAACGCCCAGGTGCGCAGCAGCGCTGGTGGAAAAAAAGAAAAAAAAAACACCAACTCATGTGAAGAGCAATAGAGGAGAGCGACCCCTGCTGGAGGAAAAAGCCTACAGCACCTGGTATTCCCAGGCGGTCTCCCATCCAAGTACTAACCAGGCCCGACCCTGCTTAGCTTCCGAGATCAGACGAGAGCGGGCGCGTTCAGGGTGGTGTGGCCGTAGACAATGCTTACACTCTCCCTTGGCCCTCTTGTACATGTCAGCAGCAGCCTGGCCCCACCTCCCCTTTTTCCACAGCTGCTGTCTCTGTCTCCTCAAGCAGGGCAGCCTCCTCCTGCTGCTTTGCTCCCTCTTTAACCTCTTCCGGCCCTTTCTTCTCAAACACCTTCCCAGCCTGGCCCGCACACTCACTGGTCGCCTTCCACTGGCCGCCCCCTAACCCTTTCTCGCCCGCCGCCGCCCTTCACAGCGCAGGGCGCAATACGGACAGCAGCAAACCGGGAAGGACGGGTCCTGCGCTGGCCCGCTGGTCCCAAGGACCTTCCGGGGGCCACAGCTAGCGCTCC
>NW_017308844.1:77035-84574 GCF_000935625.1 Nanorana parkeri | reverse complement strand
GAGCCCCCTGACTTCCGCCGCTCTAACCGCTGGCGGGGAGGTATGCTACGTGGCCCTGGGCCCCGTGGGCTCTTGCTGGCCTTTGATCACCCTTGCCTGCCTTTCCTGCCGGCGTTTTCCTCCCCAGCCCGGTGAGCCACTTGGTTCCGCGACATGGTTGGCCAGCCCAGGGGGCTGAGGAGAGCGCCGGCAAGCGGCCGGGTCGCTAGGGTTGCCACTTTTTTTTCACGCAAAACCCGAACACTCTAGCGGCACGCTGACATTTTTTTGGGGAGAATGAGGCGTGGTTTATTCATATTAAAACCCGGACTGTCCGGGTGAATCCTGGACAGGTGGCAACTCTGCCCACACGTGAGCGTTACAATGTGTCCGATTCTTCCTGAATGAAGTCAAGTGAACTGAACCAGCCGGGTGTCACTGTGTGGGGTGGACTGCCCAGCGACGGGTCCTCTAAGAGCCGGGGGTGGGGGGCCCGGGGCCCTAACCATTCTTCATCCATATGTGCAGTGTGGCCGGGCTCATTATCCTGCTGAGAGAGGCCGCTGCCGTCAGGGAATACCATGTCCATGAAGGGGGGGCGGGGTCAAGGACAATGTTTAGGTCGGTGTCAGAGTGACATCCACATGAATGGCCGGACCCGAGGTGTCCCAGCAGAACATTGCCCATCACACTGACCCCGCCTCCCCCGGCTTGTCTTCTTCCCATAATGCATCCTGGTGTCATCTCTTCCCCAGGTAAGTGACACACCCCCG
Organism: Nanorana parkeri; assembly: GCF_000935625.1. Taxonomy (NCBI): domain Eukaryota; kingdom Metazoa; phylum Chordata; class Amphibia; order Anura; family Dicroglossidae; genus Nanorana; species Nanorana parkeri. The sequence goes on along the minus strand of NW_017308844.1, from coordinate 83,822 downwards.
ACCACCCACATGATGTACATTAGACCGGGCCACCTCCTTCCATCGCTCCGTGCTCCGGTTCTGATGTCACATGACCATGGTAGGTGCTTTTGGCAGTGGGCACGGGTCAGCATGGGGGCCCCCTGATGTGGGGACGGGGTGACATTTGCGCTGTCGTACACTAGAGGGCGATGAAACACCAGGAATACATCATGTCCTCCGCCGGTGACACATTCACTTTACAAGCGGCGGTCGTGTCTCTCTCATTCGAAACAACAGACTCTCCGCAGACTCTAATGACTTCAAACATACACAGTTCTCCTGGTAGCCAGAGACCATGTGATCTACTGGCACAGCACCCGGGCCTGCTGTGACCTCATGGGGTGCATGTCACTGCTTTCCCTCAGGTTATAACATAGTAAAGGATCGGGGCCCCTCACAGGAAGGGCTCCCAGGTGGCTCTCCATTAAACTAAATGTTCTGCAGCACCGACAGTTTTCTCTTAGTCCCCTTCCGAAGTCTCTCAGTTACCTGTAGATCCTGCCAGAGAGGTCACCTAATGCAGCTTCCTGTGACGGGGTGACAACGATGCTGCACCGGTCCTGAATGCAGAGCAGAGTTGTCACCTTCGTGTAAGCAATGGCTGCTTGCGCTACAGTGGGAGGAGAAGATGTTACAGGAGGCGTGGCTATCATCATTGTCAGCTTGTCAGTCAGCACCTAGCTCCACCCTTGAGACTGCCAGAGACTGGAGACATGCTACATGAGACTGCCAGAGACTGGAGACATGCTACATGAGACTGCCAGAGACGTTGACAACACTCTGTCTCTCTCTCCCGATTATTTCTCCGGTGTTGTCACCTTGATGGAGACTACAAGTGGCCATTTCAACACACATTACACAGACACGGTCCACTGTTGTCACCATCAGGAAACCGGCCCTGAGGAACGCCGCACCGCCATCGCCGGAGTTCATGTAGACAGGAAGTGGCTGTAAGAGGCTGGAGGAGATTCGGGGGGCCCCTCCCCCCTTATATCGCTCTCCTCTTAGCGGGGGGCCCCTCCCCCCTTATATCGCTCTCCTCTTAGCGGGGGGCCCCTCCCCCCTTATATCGCTCTCCTCTTAGCGGGGGGCCCCTCCCCCCTTATATCGCTCTCCTCTTAGCGGGGGGCCCCTCCCCCCTTATATCGCTCTCCTCTTAGCGGGGGGGGAGGGGAGCTGGCCCAGCCGATTATAGGATTCGTGCTCCTGATTGACGGGGACGGCCGCGCCGATAGCGGGAACAATAAATATTTTACTCGCCGTCTATAAGAAATGACATTTTGATGCGGCGCTGCGCTATCTGGAGCATTAATTGGCGGTGCGTCTCGCCGACGCATAGATCATGTCCTAATGACAGGTCTGGGAATCGGCCCATTGTACGCGGCGATTAGCCGGCGCCGAGCCGGTATTTTGTGGGCGGGAGGAAATGGAAGGTTTCACGCGCGGTGTAATTGCGCCGCTCCGTCTGCGAGCAGATTCGGCGACGTGAATCAGAAACGCGTCCGGGGAAACGGAACGATATTCACCAACAATATGTGAATGAAGATGAATGGGGGGGGGGGCGTGGCCTGAAATTAATTAGGAGCGACCAATCAACTCTCAGCTTTCTTCAGCTTCCCGCAGGACAGACTCATAGCAGGCAGCTGATTGGCTACTGGGGGCTGCTGCACGTAGCGTATGTACAGCCGAGCGTGGAAGGGTTAACACCCCCTGTCAGTTTATTTATTGCCGTCTGTGTCCCCTTTGGGGAGATTTCCCTTCACTTCCTGTCCAAGGGATGCAACAGGAAGTGAGGTTTTCTTTCCGTAACACTTTATTCAGCAACTTTCCTTGAACAAAAACCTTTTTTTCAAACACTTCACCCGTGTCACCGTCCCGCCCGAGCTCGGCGTGGTGCCTAGGTACCTCCCTCGCCCAAATGCCAACGCTTGAAACAAGAGACTGTCAGAGCTGCACAAACCGGGATACTCGGTGGGAGCCGGGGGCCCTCATTCCTGCTCTCGGCTTCCTCTCCCATTCCATGGGCCGGAGCAGGCAATCCGACCTGCAGCCAGATATGACATTTCAGCAGGTGTGCCCTTAGAGCAAGGGGTGGCCAACTCCGGCCGTGCTTTAACTACAAATCCCATCATGCCTCTGGGAGTCACGCCTGTAAGTGTCAGGCTTGCAATGCCTCATGGGACTTGTAGTTTCCGCAACAGCCGGAGTGGCCCAGCGCTGGCATAGAGGGTGATGGGCATGCATTGCGGGGGAGGGGCACCGGTGCTCCCGCTGGGCACAATGTATACATTTACATACGGGCCAAACATATAACATGTCACTGCAGTGGCGTCACAAGGAGAGTGCAGGCGGCCCGCACCCGGGTGTCACCATTGCAGAGGTGACACCACAATGACAGTCATTTTGGTGTCACCCCTCCTCCAAAAAGTCGGGCTCTCGGCGGTCATAGACGGGTGATGAAGATCCGGACCGGTGAGCAGATACAATGTGTCTGTCTACAAATGACCCGTCTGCTGATGTCATCCATTGATCCGTTATCATTATGATGATGTCATAGAAGGCGGGGCCGGCAGTTTGCAGCCCCGGGACTCCGCCTCCATCTTCGTTTTGATGGATTCCAGCCGTTCTGCCGTGACGCGGCTGTGTTTGTTTTCACTGTTTTAATCAAAAGGTTTTTTGGGGGGGGAGCGCGCGAAATTAAATACACGGCGGCGCTTAACTCGGGGCCTGATTGGTTTCTATGGCAACTGCATCATTACTTCACATGTACATGGAGACCAAGATGATGGGGGAGGGGCGGTGATTGCTGGGCTGGGGAAAGTTCCGTCGCTCGTCATATCGCTGCGTTATGTTTATAGACGCAGCCAGCGGAAAAAGTCACTCGCACTCCAAGACGAAATCCAGTCAATTTCTTTATTGACTGAAGTGTTGTAACGTCTCCGCGCGACGTTTCGGAACCCACAGGTCCCCTCATCAGGCGAACAACAACAAAACACCCAATCAAAATGAGGTACCTGCCCCCTCCTGACATCACACTGACATCACCTTCCCGCCGATTGTATGTAGACATAGCCGCCATGACAGTAATCTCGGTAACAATTATCCAGGCCTCATTAGTTGAGCAACATGGGGGTGAGACGATCTCCGCGTCCTGGTTAGCTCTCTTTCCGCCCCACACACGAGATCGTGAGGATTACATACAATTGGCGGGAAGGTGATGTCAGAAGGGGGCAGGCACCTCATTTTGATTGGGTGTTTTGTTGCGCCACAAGCGGAGATATTTTGGGGAGAATGAGTCGCGGCTTCATATGTAAATATCACAGTGGAGACTATTTAAAGTGGTGGTGGTGGGGGGGGGGGCAGTAGCCCTGATCTTGAGGCCCCGTTCCCACTGCGCGATATGCCAATCGCGCGTTTGTCGCGCGATTTGCATATTACGCGACATCGCGAGATTTGCCGCGCGATGTCGCGTTCAAGCTTGCATTGAGCATGCTTGAATCGCGGCTAAATCCGCTCCAAAAAGGGTCCTGCTGTAGCGATACACGACCCGCGACAGCAGGACCCTTTGCCCCATTGGATTGCATTGGAGCGCGATATCGCGGGAATTACCGCGCGATAAATCGCTCAATGTGAACGGGGTCTAAAGGAGAACTACGAGGTCGGGGCTTTTCCTCATAGTTCTCCTGAGGGTAACGGGAGGACGCAAACTAGCGTCCTCCCGTCACCCTAGGCTCAGTATATAGGGAGCTGCAGCTCGCGGTATACTGAGACGCCGCAGCTGAAGCGGATCCCGACAATTGTGCCTGGATCCGCCCAGCTGTGTGAGTGACAGCTGGCTCCGCCTATCTAGAGGCAGAGCCAGCTGTATCCGCCCCCTCCCCCGTCCGCTCTGCCAGTCAGCGCTGGCGGATGGGAGCAGGGAGGGGGGAATCCAGCCCCTCCCCCTGTCACGGCAGAGAGCTGTGACAGGATCGAGAAGTGAGCGAACGCCGGTATGTGTTTGCTCACCTCCCGATCTACTGAGCCGACCTGTGACAGTCTAATGTCACAGGTCGGCTCGAACTATGAGGAGTTCTCCTTTAATTTCGGTTGCCCCCGTCTGCCTGACATCTCGTGTCCGGATTTCTGCTGCCATGAAACCCGAACACGGCATTCAAAACCCGGACAGGTGGCAACCCTAAATCTGAATACAGGAAAAGGTGATCTGAGAATCATAAACGTTGTTTTATTTCCTGGATAACATTCCCTGGGGCCGAATATACAGAGAAAAGTCCAGTTGCAGCGTCACACATTGTAGCAAACTATCCAACCGGAACCGGAAATACCTCCGTCAGATACATTACATGCGTTACATTGTTACTACATTTGTCTCTCATCTGAAGAAGGGAAAATTCTGGCCTGAAATTGCTGCAAAACGTCTGTGTGAGCTTCATATCAATATTTTCTTCTGCCAAAACCATCAACGCTCAAAACTTTGCAATGGAAACTCAACACCAAAAAAGTTGGGCGTCCAATGAAACCCATGACACGGGTCCAATGCCATGTCTACAACCAACCAGGGCCGGATTTCCCACAAGGCCAACCAAAGCCCGGCCTTGGGGCAGCAGGGAGTAGAGGGGCAGCAGGGAGTAGAGGGGCAGCAGGGAGTAGAGGGGCGACGGGGAGTAGAGTTCTATGCCGTACGAATCACGTCCCGAAATCTCAATAAATTCACATTTAGGTGGAAAATGAAATAATAAAACATTTTGTAGGGAATGTGATTTTGCGACCTATGACCTCTAGGCGTGTGATGAGTGTGATCCTGTTACTATGTTGTATCATGCGTGTGTCTATGTATAGCGTGTCTCCATGTGTGTGTAGAAGGCGTGTGTGGCCCTCAGATCTCAGTGACTGATGTGTGTATGTCATTAGTTGTTGTGTACATGGAGCGTCCTCAGCTACGGAGCGCTCTGAGTGTGTGTGACCCCCTCTGTGTACTAACCGGCTCAGGTAACCAGGGACTACGTCCCGCACCCCGCGCTCCAATACTAAGAACAGGAGACCTTGTACCGCCTCGTTACCAATTATCACCCTGCTATGGTCCTCGTTAGAGATACTCTGCTATGGTCCTCGTTAGAGATACTCTGCTATGGTCCTCGTTAGAGATACTCTGCTATGGTCCTCGTTAGACATACTCTGCTATAGTCCTCGTTAGAGATACTCTGCTATGGTCCTCGTTAGAGATACTCTGCTATAGTCCTCGTTAGACATACTCTGCTATAGTCCTCGTTAGAGATACTCTGCTATAGTCCTCGTTAGACATACTCTGCTATAGTCCTCGTTAGAGATACTCTGCTATGGTCCTCGTTAGAGATCGTACTTGCGATGATCGCAAGCCACGCCCCCACTGAGGGGCGGGGCTTCCGATGACCGCAATGCTGTTGTCTCTCCATCATGTTAAAAACCAGCCGAAAATCGTACGATTCTCGGCGGGTTTTCCAACATGCGCGATATACAAAAGTCGTGCGACCGCACATTGGAAACGGTCGCACGCTACACTGCGCGATTCTCGTACGATGGCGGGATTTCCCGCGATTCTCGTGCAGTGTATGGGCGCCTTTATTCTGCCCATACACCTTGCGATGATCGGATGACACTTTTCGTCCGGTGATGGAACCGTGGTGCGATTTTCGTACGGCGGCCCCACCCGGCCCCCGATTATATGAAAAGAACGCACCTGGACGAACTGCGGCAATCGAACCGCGCGTATTTTCGTCTGCGCGCGTGCGGTGCGGATCGTACGAATTTCGACGTACGGAAACGCCACCGACCCATGCGAACATGGTACCGATCGGCCGAAGTTTTCTAAGCTGCCGGTTGGTCAAAAGTCGATCGATTGTACAGTATTTGCGGTTGTACAGCGCCCATCAATTGTACGAATAGCGGACGGAGACGCGATCGCATGCGAAAAACGGCCGATGTCCGTAAGGTGCCGGGCACCCGAATTCTGGGAGGAAGTTTGGAGTTTTATGATCCCCTTTTGTTGGCTCAGGTAATACAAGATGTAGGGGCGTATTTACCGCGAGGCAAACTAGGCGTTTGCCTAGGGCGGCACCCTCCGTCGGGGCGGTTTTTTCAGCATTGATCTGATTCTGGGAGAAGTTCCGAATCTTCATATTTATATACAGAGTTCCCAGGAGGAGAGTTCTGAGGTGACGCACGCGAGCGTTCGGGGATGTTATGAGGGGTTAGGATATGAAGACAGAGGTCAGAGTTTGGGGTGAAGGGGATCAGCTAAACTCCAACCTTCCTTCATTCTTTTTTTTTTTTGCAGCACACAAAAGCGCCTTTACAATTCACGTCATCGCACTGCTGCTCCATCGAACGACACAGACCTCAGAAAAGGAGGAAAGGAACAAGCATTGCAATGCATTTTAACAACAGCTGCCGCGCATGTTCACACCGCTGACAACCCAGATAGCAAGCAATTGAGCTGCAAGTTTGAAAATGACTCGCTAAACTTCACACTTTTGTTGCACAATTACAATTTAACCCTCCCACAAGTTTGTGGCAAATGAGTTGCTATCTGACAAATGCAGGTACGGAATGTGCGCAATAAAACGCTGTGCTGTGTGAACAAACCTTTAAAGATGCTTACTGATACTTAGAGTATAACATGATGATGTAAATATATATTTTTGTGCTTTATCTCTAAATTTGAATGCAATAAAGTTTCCTTTGTTTGGCCGGTCCGGTATAGGTAATTGTCGGTGATTTTGACCCCCCC
>NW_017308844.1:74291-76353 GCF_000935625.1 Nanorana parkeri | reverse complement strand
TCACCCCGGCGAGCTGTGTGCCGTCTCCATCTCCTTCCTGTCCTGACAATGGTCTCCATAGCAGTTCAGTGAGGCTGTCCGGGCAGGGAGGACGTGTTGATGCTCAGCCCCATGGTAACATTCCTCCGGCAGCTTTATAAAAGCTCCCAGGATGGAAGGGACGCAGAGACTCGCCTGCCCTGACCACAGAGCCAATCTCCAGTCAACATGGCCGAGCCTAAATCCATCCCCAGCGAGCCCATGCCACTGGACATGGAGAACCGAGACCCCAACAACATGAACGACCACGTCAGAGTGAGTATGGCGGCACCCAGCGGTTATCTGACCGTCTCGGGGGATGTTCTGGTTGGGTGAGGGCCCTTGTTCCAAGTGTATCTAAAGCCAAAACTTATTTGAGTGTGGAAGGATTAGAACCCCTGTGAGGTAGTTGTTGCTGTGTCCCCACGGGGGAGATTCTTCCTCTGTATTTCACCCGGTGACCCCCCCGGCTACTGTACACCTGTGCTAGTGACAACTGGGATTCCCCTTCACTTGGGAGAGATTTCTTCTCATTTCCTGTTGTATCTAGAGGACAGGAAATGCAGGGGAATCTCCCCAATGGCCCCTGTGTGTGTTGTAGTCACCGCTCCAAGCTCGCCCCCGGCATGGACTACAATCTCATTTATACTGAGATTGTAGTCCATCCCAGGAGAGAGCTTGGAGCGGTGACTACAACACACACAGGGACCATGGGGAACAGACGTAGCCCCCCTCCCCCTCCAGAAGGAAGGACAGTGTCAGAGATGATTGGAGGATCTACAGCCGAGTGATACACAAATCAGATACATTGTTGTTCGGAGTTCGGGGACTTGAATTGATTTTTAAGATTTAACTCCGGAGTTTAAGTGTCACTTTAATGAGAATGAGATGGTGGGATTGGGAACACTCCAAGGTGGAAGGATCACCCACAACTCCTCGGAGGACAGGGATTATGTTCAGAAGATCCTACCTTGTAGACCGGACACACAACTCCGCCGAGCTCGCCACAAAATGTATTGAAAAGAAACAAATGTTTTCCCCATTAAGGTCCCCACACACCTTACGATAATCGTACGATAATGGAGGGAAATCCCGCGATCGTTATGATTAAGGCCGTGACACACTGCACGCGAAGCAGCGCGGAGCGGTGGCGCGCTGCCTTTGCGAGCAGTGTGTCATGTCACTTTCTTCTCGGCACCTCAGCTTGCGAGAGCTCGCAGAGCTGAGCGTGCCGAGATGAACAATTTCAACTTCAGCCAATCGGCTCGCGCGTATAAACCGGCGCGACGGGATGCGACGTCTGCCCGGTTGTTACAGACGAGCCGATTGGCTGAAGGAGCAGTCAATCATCTGACTGCACTCAGCTCACACACTGCACGCGAAGCTCCGCGCCGGAGAGCTTTGCTTCGCTCTGCACGGCTTCGCGTGCAGTGTGTCACGGCCCTTACCGTAAGGTGTGTGGAAGCCGTGCGACCTCTACTACTGTAAGGTCGCACGACTTTGAACTTACGGACATGTTCGAAAACCCGCCGAGCATCGTACGATGTTCGGCGGGGTTGTGGCATGTCCGTACGATAACAGCCAAACGGGCCGGTGTGCGCAAGCGCACACTGCCCGTTCGGCATTGCGGTCATCGGAAGCCCGCCCCTCAGGGGGCGTGGCTTGAGATCATCGCAAGTACGATCTGCCTATGCAAGATGGGCAGATCGTACGTTTTGTTAAGTACCTTCCAACCAAAAGTCTTGCGATGGTTGTAAGGTGTGTGCCCAGCCTTAGAGACTTCCAAATATTGTTTCCTTCTAACACACCATGTGACGTGCTCAGCCGACTTCTATTTATCTTCAATTATTTCTAGGACTCGTATCGCCTTCATTCCTCAACCTGCCCCAGAGACTGAAGTCTGGACTAATAATTGTCTGTTTATGATTCTAAATTCCACAATTATTTCTTTTTCATCTATTTGTAGGAAATCCTCTTTATTGACAAATGGAATGTTACATTGTATCAGGTTTGGTTTTCATTGGCTTAGGAAAGAGGGAGAAGC
>NW_017308844.1:65388-74180 GCF_000935625.1 Nanorana parkeri | reverse complement strand
AGAGGGCGCCTTCCCTCGTGTAGATACATTTTTGATTAAACAGATGGCAAGAATAGAATAATACTCACAATAGAGACGATAACAATTGAGCCTTCAAAGTCAAAAGTTGATCCTGAGTCTTAAAGGAGAACTATGAGGTGAGTGAAAAATCACTCCTCCTCATAGTTGGAGCCGACATGTGACAATGAGACTGTCACACGTTGGCTCAATAGATCTGTCACTCACGGCTCCCTGCAGGGATTCCCCACCTCCCCGCTCCGAACCTCCAGCGCTGGCCAAATGGACGGGGAGGGGGGGCGGGAACAGCTGGCTCTGCCTCTAGATAGGCGGAGCCAGCTGTCACTCACGCAGCTGGGTGGACCCAGACATCGATGTCGGGATCCGTCCCGGCTGCGGCGTCTCAGTATACCGCGAGCTGTATATGCTGAGCTTAGGGTGACGGGAGGACGCTAGTTTGTGTCCTCCCGTTACCCTAAGGAGAACTATGGGGAGAAACACTGACCCCATAGTTCTCCTTTAAGTTTCCCGCTGATGCCGCACTTGTCCTTGTTATACATAGAGATCTTGGGGCTGATATATGAAGGACGGAACAATGGCGGAGCAGCCAAATCCCTTCTCACGTCAGAGACCCGCCCGCCTGCTGCAGCAGAGACACTTTCTTTGCTCTGTAGATCTGACCCGCAATGTTTCCCTGTTATCTGAGTATTTCTGTTTTCCCTGAACTGTCCTCTTTTCTGACAGGTCCTCTTTGAAGATGCGTTCGGGGAGCCGGAGGGGTCGCACAGTATCCCCGGGGTGTGGGGGATGTCCTACAAGACGTTCCGAGGGGTGAAGAACTGCTGTTACATCGTGCTGTCCATCCTGTGCGGCTGCCCGCTGGCCTTCTGCTGGGCGCTGGAGTTCGCCTGCGTCCAGTGCTGCCACGTCTGGTGCGTCGGGCCCTGCATACGCCTCTGGAACATGAACGTGTCCTGTCTGAAGTTGTTCTGGAGCTCCTGCGTCCACTGTCTGTGCGACCCGTGCTACGAAGCCTGCGGCCTGTGCTTCAGCCTCATCCGGGTCCAGAATAAGAATGGATAAAGGGACCGGTGGCCCCCGTCACTGACCTCCGGCGCCAGAACTTGCCAAAGCCATCCTCACCACCAGCGTCCAACCCGTCCCTACCAGTCACTGTGGCCGGTCGTCACCGACGGCAACAACAAGCCGTGACTCTCATTCATTCTGTATATTTCTTCTGTATCAATAAAGAGTTTTCACATCCGGCTCAGTCCCGTGTATGATGCATGAGGCGTGACTATAACACGCAGGGAGTGTTCCTCCAAAACAAGACTGAGCATCACATATATGTTTTCCTGTCCAGACCCCCATGCTGAGTTATGTGTCATGTGACCCTTCCAGGCATTTATCACCTCTCACAGAGATCACGTGACTTCCCCTGACTAACCCTTTTATATCTGTCTGGAGTTCATCTTTAATTCATTATTTTATTGGATGGGGGCGGGGGGAGATCAAAGCTCATGGAATATAGACAGTATTAAACATACAAGTGCTGAAGAAACACGAGACACAACCACACACAGACAGAGGAGGCGGGGCACAGGGAAAACACAAGAATAAAAACAGAGAAGATGCTCAATGGAGGAACAATTCCAGCAAGAAAGTCAACAAGTCGGCATCTGAAATAATTCTCCGAGAAAGAGTCAGGTGACCCATAAAGAAGATGCAGCTTTCACGTTTCAGCCTGGAAGGGCTTTAGTAAGAGAGATATGACTGAGGCGCTCCGTGGCGGAAACGCTGAAAAAGCCGAATCTGTTATAAGGGACCCGACTCTCCAATAAAGTATCTCAGGGAAGGTTTCCAGTGCCGGCGTGTCTTCATTCTTGGTGAGGAGAAAGGATTGTTGCTGAGCACTGAGTGGAGTGCGGGATGGATGGGGGGCCGGAGTTCCCTTCTCTTCATAGAAAGAGGAATATTCATTTGTTACTGGCTGTGCAGAGCAGAATTTCCCGGCCACAGACCCAGAATCCTGAGGTTCCTCCAGATGTTATGAGGGGTCCCCGGAGCAATTCTTCCCACTGACCCCCAATGTAAGGAGCATTCTTCCCACTGACCCCCAATGTAAGGGGCATTCTTCCCACTGACCCCCAATGTAAGGGGCATTCTTCCCACTGACCCCCAATGTAAGGGGCATTCTTCCCACTGACCCCCAATGTAAGGGGCATTCTTCCCACTGACCCCCAATGTAAGGGGCATTCTTCCCACTGACCCCCAATGTAAGGGGCATTCTTCCCACTGACCCCCAATGTAAGGGGCATTCTTCCCACTGACCCCCAATGTAAGGGGCATTCTTCCCACTGACCCCCAATGTAAGGGGCATTCTTCCCACTGACCCCCAATGTAAGGGGCATTCTTCCCACTGACCCCCAATGTAAGGGGCATTCTTCCCACTGACCCCCAATGTAAGGGGCATTCTTCCCACTGACCCCCAATGTAAGGGGCATTCTTCCCACTGACCCCCAATGTAAGGGGCATTCTTCCCACTGACCCCCAATGTAAGGGGCATTCTTCCCACTGACCCCCAATGTAAGGGGCATTCTTCCCACTGACCCCCAATGTAAGGGGCATTCTTCCCACTGACCCCCAATGTAAGGGGCATTCTTCCCACTGACCCCCAATGTAAGGGGCATTCTTCCCACTGACCCCCAATGTAAGGGGCATTCTTCCCACTGACCCCCAATGTAAGGGGCATTCTTCCCACTGACCCCCAATGTAAGGGGCATTCTTCCCACTGACCCCCAATGTAAGGGGCATTCTTCCCACTGACCCCCAATGTAAGGGGCATTCTTCCCACTGACCCCCAATGTAAGGGGCATTCTTCCCACTGACCCCCAATGTAAGGGGCATTCTTCCCACTGACCCCCAATGTAAGGGGCATTCTTCCCACTGACCCCCAATGTAAGGGGCATTCTTCCCACTGACCCCCAATGTAAGGGGCATTCTTCCCACTGACCCCCAATGTAAGGGGCATTCTTCCCACTGACCCCCAATGTAAGGGGCATTCTTCCCACTGACCCCCAATGTAAGGGGCATTCTTCCCACTGACCCCCAATGTAAGGGGCATTCTTCCCACTGACCCCCAATGTAAGGGGCATTCTTCCCACTGACCCCCAATGTAAGGGGCATTCTTCCCACTGACCCCCAATGTAAGGGGCATTCTTCCCACTGACCCCCAATGTAAGGGGCATTCTTCCCACTGACCCCCAATGTAAGGGGCATTCTTCCCACTGACCCCCAATGTAAGGGGCATTCTTCCCACTGACCCCCAATGTAAGGGGCATTCTTCCCACTGACCCCCAATGTAAGGGGCATTCTTCCCACTGACCCCCAATGTAAGGGGCATTCTTCCCACTGACCCCCAATGTAAGGGGCATTCTTCCCACTGACCCCCAATGTAAGGGGCATTCTTCCCACTGACCCCCAATGTAAGGGGCATTCTTCCCACTGACCCCCAATGTAAGGGGCATTCTTCCCACTGACCCCCAATGTAAGGGGCATTCTTCCCACTGACCCCCAATGTAAGGGGCATTCTTCCCACTGACCCCCAATGTAAGGGGCATTCTTCCCACTGACCCCCAATGTAAGGGGCATTCTTCCCACTGACCCCCAATGTAAGGGGCATTCTTCCCACTGACCCCCAATGTAAGGGGCATTCTTCCCACTGACCCCCAATGTAAGGGGCATTCTTCCCACTGACCCCCAATGTAAGGGGCATTCTTCCCACTGACCCCCAATGTAAGGGGCATTCTTCCCACTGACCCCCAATGTAAGGGGCATTCTTCCCACTGACCCCCAATGTAAGGGGCATTCTTCCCACTGACCCCCAATGTAAGGGGCATTCTTCCCACTGACCCCCAATGTAAGGGGCATTCTTCCCACTGACCCCCAATGTAAGGGGCATTCTTCCCACTGACCCCCAATGTAAGGGGCATTCTTCCCACTGACCCCCAATGTAAGGGGCATTCTTCCCACTGACCCCCAATGTAAGGGGCATTCTTCCCACTGACCCCCAATGTAAGGGGCATTCTTCCCACTGACCCCCAATGTAAGGGGCATTCTTCCCACTGACCCCCAATGTAAGGGGCATTCTTCCCACTGACCCCCAATGTAAGGGGCATTCTTCCCACTGACCCCCAATGTAAGGGGCATTCTTCCCACTGACCCCCAATGTAAGGGGCATTCTTCCCACTGACCCCCAATGTAAGGGGCATTCTTCCCACTGACCCCCAATGTAAGGGGCATTCTTCCCACTGACCCCCAATGTAAGGGGCATTCTTCCCACTGACCCCCAATGTAAGGGGCATTCTTCCCACTGACCCCCAATGTAAGGGGCATTCTTCCCACTGACCCCCAATGTAAGGGGCATTCTTCCCACTGACCCCCAATGTAAGGGGCATTCTTCCCACTGACCCCCAATGTAAGGGGCATTCTTCCCACTGACCCCCAATGTAAGGGGCATTCTTCCCACTGACCCCCAATGTAAGGGGCATTCTTCCCACTGACCCCCAATGTAAGGGGCATTCTTCCCACTGACCCCCAATGTAAGGGGCATTCTTCCCACTGACCCCCAATGTAAGGGGCATTCTTCCCACTGACCCCCAATGTAAGGGGCATTCTTCCCACTGACCCCCAATGTAAGGGGCATTCTTCCCACTGACCCCCAATGTAAGGGGCATTCTTCCCACTGACCCCCAATGTAAGGGGCATTCTTCCCACTGACCCCCAATGTAAGGGGCATTCTTCCCACTGACCCCCAATGTAAGGGGCATTCTTCCCACTGACCCCCAATGTAAGGGGCATTCTTCCCACTGACCCCCAATGTAAGGGGCATTCTTCCCACTGACCCCCAATGTAAGGGGCATTCTTCCCACTGACCCCCAATGTAAGGGGCATTCTTCCCACTGACCCCCAATGTAAGGGGCATTCTTCCCACTGACCCCCAATGTAAGGGGCATTCTTCCCACTGACCCCCAATGTAAGGGGCATTCTTCCCACTGACCCCCAATGTAAGGGGCATTCTTCCCACTGACCCCCAATGTAAGGGGCATTCTTCCCACTGACCCCCAATGTAAGGGGCATTCTTCCCACTGACCCCCAATGTAAGGGGCATTCTTCCCACTGACCCCCAATGTAAGGGGCATTCTTCCCACTGACCCCCAATGTAAGGGGCATTCTTCCCACTGACCCCCAATGTAAGGGGCATTCTTCCCACTGACCCCCAATGTAAGGGGCATTCTTCCCACTGACCCCCAATGTAAGGGGCATTCTTCCCACTGACCCCCAATGTAAGGGGCATTCTTCCCACTGACCCCCAATGTAAGGGGCATTCTTCCCACTGACCCCCAATGTAAGGGGCATTCTTCCCACTGACCCCCAATGTAAGGGGCATTCTTCCCACTGACCCCCAATGTAAGGGGCATTCTTCCCACTGACCCCCAATGTAAGGAGCATTCTTACTGGCCGCCGGTGTGAGGGAGCAATCATTCTGTCACATTGAGTCCTGGGTGTCACACCTTCTCAGCTTCCTGTTCCTGGTAATGTGCCCCGTGAGCTGTATATATAATAATCATTGTCGGGGATTTCCCGAGACCTGAAAGTCACTTCAAGAGTTCCAAAAGTCATTCAGAGGAGCCGCCCCGGCCATTGTCCGATAATGACATTGTATCTGTGTGTTCCCGGTTGTCAGACAATTACCATTCTTGTAAAGTCTAATTGTTCCGGAACATTCTGCGAAGGAGAGCAGAACATTGCGACACGTCTCATGTTTCTTGGCGTGACCGCGCGGCTTCACAAATATTTGTAGACGTGTACAACAAAGGCCGATGTGTGGCGGAGACTCTGGCCCTGTGTGCTGCCTGCCGGGAACTCTAATATTGTTCAGCAATCATCCGATATTCATTATCTTTTAGAGGAACCCGAATAATAAAAAAATGATGTCCACACTCCATACATCAATCAATCAATCGATCAATCAATCATCCTCTGTCATTAATAGCCCATTATTAATATTATTATTATTCTGTTGAGCTAATGCACAATTTGCCATGCGTGGTACCACAGCGTGCAGCAACGCACGTTCCATGATTTGGTGTGATGTCATTCATTGCGGTCGGCGCTCCAGCACACTGCCGGTGGACGTGCGTTGGGGCAGAGCCGTAGCGAGCTCCTTTTTGCGCCCGAGGCAAGAACAGAAAATTGTGCCCCCACCCCCCAACAGACGCGTGCTTGGGCCGCTTCTCTTCTCCCTGCCGAGCCGCAGCTGTGTTGGCCGCCTGGCGCCCTGTGCTCGTCATGGCAACAGGTGCGAGGGGGCGCAGCCAGACCGGCCCCAGCTGTGCCCCCCTCTGAGGCGAGTGCCTCACTTGCCCCATGGTAGCTACAGCCCTGCGTTGGGGTATGCTATGCCCATTTATTTTCATTGTTTTGATCATAGAGAGCATCACCAATGCGCGCGTTCACCTATTGTTATATCATGAGTGCGCCCTAAAATCCCTGCTGATCCTGCCAGGAAGGTCCTTGTTCAGGCACTTCCTGTTAAAGGGTGACAACATTCCGTACCAGGATGAATGAAGGTCTTGTTGCACTACTTACCGGATATCCCAATCGCAGGGGAGGCGGCTTGTGGTGACTGCGGATGGCGCCGCTGTCCACATGAATTTTAAGAGCCCATTCACACCATGGCGGTTGCGGATCGGAGACGGTGTTACCACGCTGATCTCGCAAAGGGAGGTTTTTGATTGCGATTCAGCGCTGAACGCAATTAACAATGCCCCAAACCACACTGATCAGCACGGCTCCATTGAAGCCTGTATGGAAAGCGCACTGATCAGTGCGGCAAAAATAGCGCAGTGGGGCAGTTCGGGTGGGAGGCGGTTCAGATTGCGCGGACCCGCATGGTCGCATGAACGCAATGTATGGGACCGCTCATGTCGGCGGATCCGTGAGGCCGAATCTGCGCGGGCCAAACCGCCCCGGTGTGAACGGGGTCTTAGGAAGAATGTCACCAGCACACCGAAAATCCTTTCAGGATCACCAAACGTTCATTTATTAAAGGAGAACTACGAGGTCGGGGCTTTTCCCCATAGTGGGTCAGGGGAGAACACAAACTAGCGTCCTCCCGTCACCCTAGGCTCGGTATATAGGGAGCTACAGCTCGCGGTATACTGAGACCGCCGCAGCCGGAGCGGATCCCGACATCGATGTCTGGATCCGCCCAGCTGCGTGACTGACAGCTGGCTCCGCCTATCTAGAGGCAGAGCCAGCTGTACCCGCCCCCTCCCCCGTCTGTTCCGCCAGTCAGCGCTGGCAGATCGGAGCGGGGAGGGGGGAATCCAGCCCCTCCCCCTGTCACGGCAGAGAGCCGTGACAGGATCGAGAGGTGAGCGAACGCCGGTATGTGTTCCCTCACCTCCCGATCTACTGAGCCGACCTGTGACAGTCTCATTGTCACAGGTCGGCTAGAACTATGAGGAGGAGTGAAAAGCACCCCTCCCCTCCCCCCCTCATAGTTCTCCTTAAAGAACAATTGTCAAATGGAAACAAGCGCTTTCGGCGGGCCGCGCGGGGCCCCTTCATCGGCCTTAACATCCACTGTTATTATCGGGAGGTCGGAGGTCACCCTGACAGTCATTGCCGCAGATTCCCGTCTATTGTTCCCGGGAGATTCTGGTTTTTCGGCTCCGCGTTTTGTCTGAATGGAAACTAAAACAAACGTTGACCTCTCCCAACTTAGTGACACTTCTGTAGGTCAAGTGGAAGCCCCGGGGGCCCTCCAGCAACGCAGATCGGGGGCCCAGCTGACAACGGTCTCTATGACTCCTCAGCTGTTTGATGTCGTCTTCCATGGAAACCAGGTGACGGCAGATATAAGGGACAGTCCAGGAGGGTGACAGAGGCAACTCCATCCTGAGCACAGGGGACAACAAACATGGCCGAAACCAAATCCATCCACGATGAACCGGTGTCTCTGGACATGGAGGACCGAGACCCCAACAACCTCAATCAGCACGTCAGGGTGAGTGCAGGTTCCTGATGGGGGGGGGCAGACCCCTTATGGGTTCCTCCGTGTGGGGGCCATTATCTAAGGGCGAGTCTCTTCCGGCATTGTTCTGGTGTGTGGTCTACTGACCCGCATGTTCCCATTCTAGAGTCCTCCGCAATGCATAGAAAACACAAGAGAAACATGCGTCTGCCGCCTAAGAGTAGACGTGCGACGGCCTATAGCGTGCCATAAATGTCTACCTTATTAATGGCCATACACAATACAATCTGTAACAATGTCTGACCAATCAGATAGGGCCTCGCGCTATATATCTGTTGGCAGATCTACAATCAGATTGTAACATGGTGGGCTTTAGATTTACCTTCTCCTGTGTAATGTGAGGGGCTGCCAGACCAGTATAAGCTGATACCCAACGCGTTTCAGGGGTAAGAGAAACCCCATTCTTCAGATCTTGTGTGAAAATCAAAGTGACTGACTCTGCAGTATTGAGTACAATTGTTGCAGCAAATGGTTCTGTGTGTCTGGGGTTCTGGTACTGTAGTCCGGATCTGATGGGATGACGAGGCAGCAGTCCCGTGTGCAGTGTATGTATCGTGTAATAATGACTGTAGACTGCCGAGTCCAATACCGTCATTGCATTCAGACTTAAAGAAGGGGATTCAGTCACCCCCGAAACGTGTTGGGTTTCACCACCAAATCAGAGATGATTGTTTCACATAACGGAATCCTCAGC
>NW_017308844.1:61857-65316 GCF_000935625.1 Nanorana parkeri | reverse complement strand
CTGGTTCCGAGGTCACCAAACCCGCCGCTCTTCCCCGTCTGATTTGTATGTACGACTTCTAAGCCCTGATTCGCACTAGAATCGGCCCGTGTAGTCCCATAGAGAAGGACGTGGGGCTGCGTACTAATCACACGCAGCACCTGTGCTTCCCGGGAGCTGCCCCATACGGCCGAGCACGCAGCACCGGAGCTGTACGGGCCGATTCTAGTGCGAATGAGGCGCTAATGGTTGGAATGTTCTGTCAGGACACAATGTTTAGTATCAATTTATTTGGAATATTTTTACATTACTGATATGTTGTAATCATGAAATAATAACTGCGCTGAGCCGACATTCGCAGCACACAAATGTTTAATACCCCCCTCCCCCTCCCCCCAGTGACAAGGGATACAACGTTACATCATGTGTATAGAATCAACAGTGTCCCAATCTACAGAACATCAGAGAGCGGTCCTCTTTCCTTATCACAGTCCTCACGTCATTTGTAAGGGGGACTGCTCACTGATATTATACACCGCGGGGGTCTATTTATAAACAATCTGCTGAGCCATTCACCACGTGAATCTGTGTGAACGTTCGTTCTGTGTGAATAGATACAAAAACTGTGATTCTTAGGACTTCTCTCTACCGTCGTGTCTTGATTTGTATTGTACCCGTAATGTCTTCCTTATAATGTAAAGTGCTGCGCAAACTGTTGGACGCTCTATAAATAAACAATTTTCTTTACAAGTTGAATGTAACACTACATAATGGCCACTAGATGGAGCTGAGGTGCATAGGAATGTATTTTGAATGCTCCTCATTGCCATCTAGTGGCTTGTAAAGCTTTCTCGCACAGGGCGCCTAAAGGCCTAAGGCCGGCCCTGGGGAGGACGCTAGTTTGTGTCCTCCCGTTACCCTAAGGAGAACTATGGCGAAAACACTGACCCCATAGTTCTCCTTTAAGATTACATTCGACTTGTAAAGCTAATATACTAAGCGGGTTATTCACAGAGGAGACGAAGGTTCCAGCCGTAGCTTCGGCTAATCCTTTGGCTCTCTTCTCCTGCCGGAGTCCTTCGGTTCGGTTGAATCAAAGGGCTGCTGTACGGGCTATTCACTATATTCACTATAGCCCCCCACAGCGGCCGAGCGGCTCAGCCGAGCTGAAGGCATATGTTTTGGCTCGACTGAACTGAAGTGACACCCAAAGCGGGGTCAATGGCCGGCCTTTCGCCCCGCAAATGACAGCTGGGGCAGAGCCAGCCGTGATCTCTCGGTTGGCTCCGCCCAGTTGTAATGACAGATGAGCGTCCCCAAATTACCCGGGGGACTCTGATCTGCCATTAAACAATAACAACTGGGTGGAACCGGCCGAAACGTCACGACCGGCTCCGCCCAGTTGTTATTCATTGGCCCGGGACCTGCTAGAAGATTCTAGCAGCTGCCGGCCAATAGGAAACAGTTGGGGCGGAGCAAGCTGTCACTGCCAGCTCCGCCCATTTTTTTATTTTTATTTTAAATCTTTATTTACATTTTAAAAAATATTTTTGTACAATGTTTTTTCTACTTTTTTTAACTATTAGCTACCGAGCAGAATAGCCGAGCTGAATGCCGCTATCCACTCTTTGCCGTTCGGGCCCCAATGTGAATAAGAGAGAACGGCAGCGAGGGAGCTGCCGGAGCTTCCGCTCAGCCCATCCAGATGTTGGATTGGCTGAGCCGAAGCCCCTCTGCACTTTGGCTCAGCCGATGTGCCGCCGATGTATGACGGAAATGAGCCGCACAAGCCAGGGGGGAGGAGCCGAATGTAGTTGGGCTGACTTCCCTTCGGCAGCTTTGTGAATAACCCCCTAAGAATGTTCGTTTCCCTTTCGCCCTCCAGAACAGCTTGTGAGAGATAGGCTCCACCCCTTTCATTAGGAAACACGTCACCCTCAGTTGTTTCAAAAGGCCCGCCTCTCTCCTAGCTCCTCCTAGTTTTTTCGTGTTTCCTCCGTCAGGGGGGAGCATGTCACCGGAACGACGAGGGGGCCAGGGGGAGGTGTACCGCTCGGGTTTTTCATGGCATTGTTACCTTAATGGGCCACTAGGGTTGCCACCTTTTCTTTCAATGAAACCCGAACACTCTAGCGACGCAGAGATTTTTTGGGGAGAATGAGTTGCGGCTTATTCATATGTAAATAGCGCCGCCCATTCATATCTAAATATCACAGTCAAGATTATTTTCAGTGGGGGGGCCAGTAGCCCCTATCTTAATTTTGGTTGCCCTTGTTTCCATGACATCATGTGTCCGGGTCTCTGCTGCCATGAAACCCGGACACAGCTTTCAAAACCCGGACTGTCCGGGTGAATCCCGTACAGGTGGCAACCCTATGGGCCACTGGTGCGCTCCACTTGCCGTAGTTGATTCCGCACCAGGTCCTCCGTCTCTGTCAGTGCCCGGGAAGGGCCAGTACCGGAACTGCGCTACCCCCTTGGCTGAGCCCTCGCACCGGAGGGCTAGTAGTCAGGCGCCGCTGGTCTGGGGGCTCCGGGAGTTACTCCACGGCCGATTGGGTCGCTTCCGTGTTCGGGTGACGCACTTCCGGGCGCCGCGGGCCTTTGCGTCCCAGGCCTCGTTTCCGGCGCAGAGGATGGGGGGCGGGCCTGGCTGGTGCATGAGGCGCGATCGCAGGCCTCAGAACCAGAAGCAGTTTCTCTCCAGGATGGACGCCGCTACTCCTCTACAGACAGAGGGAGGAGCCGAATGTAGTTGGGGGCACTTCCCTTCGGCAGCTTTGCTTTTTTTTTTGCATCTATTCACACGGAACGAATGTTCACAGAGATTCACCCGGGGTAACGTTGTTCGTAAATAGACCCCTCTGTGTATTTGTAACATTGTATTACTTCTGCGGAGGGGAGGATGCATTGCATGCGTTATGTGAGTGTTACATAGTTACTACTTTATGTTTACAACGTATCCGGTTTATCTGATTGTGTTCTCGTGAATAGAAGGAACAGCGTGAACATTAAACTAAAGAGAACCTGTCACAGCAGAATGAGGCAGGCGTCTCGGCACGTATAACCCCCCCCCCCCTCCCACGGGGACGCATCTGTCCATCAGCGCCCCCCCACCCCCAGAATTAGATCCCGATCTGTAACAATTACTTTCATGAATCGGGATGTTTTTCTGGGCTAATGAATCTTTAGTGTGGCCGGAAAGGTCACGCCGTCGGTTCTCACCAATAATAATTATATGAGGCCGCCTGCGGGGGAGCTGTGACACCCATGGAGGGGACACCGGCTCTTATTGATGTGAATGAAATGTCATCACCGATAGACAAAGATCCCTGTGTTAACGCGTTTCCGTCCGCTGCTCCGGTAGATAAGGAAACGCGTAATGAGAATCGTAATATTCCGATACATCGAGTCTCCGGCGGCATTATCGGGAAGATACAATAAATGAAAACCCAACTCAAACCTGTTTCCTCGCTTTGC
>NW_017308844.1:58877-61841 GCF_000935625.1 Nanorana parkeri | reverse complement strand
CCCCCATACAAATATTTTACATTTTGTGATTGGTGTCACCATGACAGGAAGTGAGGGCAGGTCTCCCTACTGGGGACACAGGGAACAAAAAGACACTTACAGGGAACGATCCCACTTAATCCCTAACGTTTGTCTATGTGTTCATCCCACAGGTCCTCTATGAAGATGCGTTCGGGGAGCCGGAGGGGTCACACAGTATCCCCGGGGTGTGGGGGATGTCCTACAAGACGTTCCGAGGGGTGAAGAACTGCTGTTACATCGTGCTGTCCATCCTGTGCGGCTGCCCGCTGGCCTTCTGCTGGGCGCTGGAGTTCGCCTGCGTCCAGTGCTGCCACGTCTGGTGCGTCGGGCCCTGCATACGCCTCTGGAACATGAATATTTATTGCCTGAAGTCGTTCTGGAGCTCCTGCGTCCACTGTCTGTGCGACCCGTGCTACGAAGCCTGCGGCCTGTGCTTCAGCCTCATCCGGGTCCAGAATAAGAACGGATAAAGATGGCGGCCGCTCAGACCTACAGACCACATGGACTCCGACCTACAGCAACATCCGATACCGCCGCTGTTCTATCGAAAGCTCCAACTCGTCGAAATCTACAACTCGTCAAAATCTCCAACTACCTCACTGCCGGGTACTTTGCAAGTTGGGGATTTGGACCAGACGGCGTTAGACGGCAAAACACAAAGACTGGCGGAGCTTCTGCGGGGCGGCATGTGAACAACATCCAGCGGGTGGCAAAACTCGACGAGTATTCTGAACACGTACAGAGCTCCGGTCTTTTTGAGCGCAGGAAGTGAGGTAGTTGGAGATTTCGACGAGTTGGAGCTTTCGATAGAACACCGTCACGGAGGAAGCCGTACTGTCCCATGGCAGTGAAACTCCATTCCATCCTCTGAAGACACAAAACCATGACAGTGACATAACCTGGACCTCAGACCGCTGACCTCAGCGAGGCATTGGACACTACGCTGCAATATTACTTATAGAGTGCTTACGGCATGCTAAAATGGCCCCTCAATCAACATTGTCGTAGGACCTTTAAGCATGCCATATGCACTTCTATGAGGACCCGCCATCTTTACATTTTCCCCCACTTGGTGGGTTGGCAGCTCCAGCACAGACGTGGTTTTGTTTTATCCGTCGTTCTCTGGAGTTTTTCGCTTTCACACGCCAGTAATAAATCTGATCCGTGACTGACTTAGACCACGTGCCAAGGAACGGAGAGCATACAATGCTGCAGATAACAATAACAAACAGGTCCATGGTGTGTAATGCATCTCCCAGCTCTCTCTATATATATATTACCTTGTAGTTGTTTCTGTCATACAGGAGTTCTCTTTAAACAAAGTTCTACAAATGTCCTGTGTGTAAATAAAGCGACTTCCCGAACCTCTCCCGCCTCGTGCTGTGCGAATGTTCTGTATTATATGGGGGAGTGGCCCAGAACTAAGAGAAAGAGGACCTGTGCTCAAATAATAACCCAAAGCTATACTAACAGTCTGAATGTATTGGGCAGAGTGACAGCAAGTCTAAAATATTTACCTTTCCTGGAGGACATGCTGCTCCGGGTTCCCTCCAGTGCTGGTCACATGTCTATAGGCCTCAGCACTCAGTCACATGATCTCCACCGGAGAGACACTGATCTGACTCTGCTGCAGCTACAAAGTTACAATGTTGCATTCTGATCACTGGTGGAGGGGAGACTGAGCAAATGTTTCCTCCTGCCTGCAGCAGAGTGATGACATCATCTCATTCTAGGCAATGTCACTGATTGGAGCTCAATGATGGCTTTGTAATGATAGAAGGCGGAGCTTTTCTAAACAATGATCCTGTTGCTGTATATTGTGACATGTCCGGGATTTATTAAAGGAGGACTATGAGGGGGGGGTGCTTTTCACTCATCTCATAGTTCTAGCCGACCTGTGACAATGAGACTGCTCAGTAGATCGGGAGGTGAGAAAACACATACCGGCGTTCGCTCACTTCTCAATCCTGTCACGGCTCTCTGGCGCGACAGTGGAGGGACTGGATTCCCCCCTCCCCGCTCCGATCCTCCGGCGCTGACTGGCGGAACAGACGGGGGCGGGTACAGCTGGCTGTCTCTAGATAGGCGGAGCCAGCTGTCACTCACGCAGCTGGGCGGACCCAGACATAATTGTCGGGATCCGCTTCAGCTCCGGCGTCTCAGTATACCGCGAGCTGTAGCTCCCTATATACTGAGCTTAGGGTGACGGGAGGACGCTAGTTTGTGTCCTCCCGTTACCCTAAGGAGAACTATGGGGAAAAGCCCTGACCACATAGTTCTCCTTTAATGACAGGCCCCCTTTTTTTGTTCATGGATCGGTGGCGCCCCCTGGTGTTGGTGGGAACGCTGTGCGCGGCGCTCGCCATACGCAGAGTCAATTGAGAGCCGCAGTCAGGAAGCAGGCTGAGATGAAGTGAAAATATGCACATTATTTATTAACTGATTCTTTGTAATAAACCATTTGAAAATATTTTACAAGTAATCACACACACACGATATCTTACAAACTTTCTGTCACTTGTTGAACTTTTCTGTACAAATAAATAAGTAAATAAATAAACTTTTGCTCCAGTTAACGGAAAAAAGCCACTAACTTATGGAGAGAAATTTCAGCAGCGATGACCCTCGAGCCTCCAAGAGATATTTATAGATATTTATATTTATTTATACGTATTTATATCTTTATTTCTGGATTTTATTTTTTCATTTTTTTTTTTTTCATTCTTTTTTTTTTTTTTTTTTCGTACAGACGACTGCGCACACACACACACACACAATCCCACCCCCTCGTAGCACAGTCACGACGTTCCCCAAACAAGGCCCAAAAAACACACACACACGCGCGCAAAAAGCTACAAGCAAAAATGACCATTAAAAAGGGGTTCGTTTATGGTTTCCGATTCGCGACCGCACCCTCCCCCATCCCAAGTAGAGGGCAACCTC
>NW_017308844.1:53849-58753 GCF_000935625.1 Nanorana parkeri | reverse complement strand
GGGGGGGGGGGGGAGGTCACTTGGCGAAGTGGCGTTCGTGTGATATGACAGGTGTCTGGAGCACCAGTGGAAGTGGTTGAGATGGAGAGTGAAGGAGACGTGACCTTGAGAAAGATCCTGAAGGTAAACCAGCGTAAGGCAGGAAGAGAGAGGATGAGGATGCGACAAAATCTCTAGACGAGGGGTAACGGGGATTAGCCAAGAGATGCAGATGGTAAAGTGGCACCAGCTACATGTACACAGGGCATGATGGGAATGAAGGCAGGCGCGGCGGTTTATAAAGACCAGTGACTAATATATGGTTGCTCGGTATGGCACTGAACAAGGTCCCCTCAGGGACACCATTGCTGTGACATCTATAAGGCTCTCTGGAGAAGAGTTGACTCATCCTGGGGGAGGTCCTTCCCTGTTCCAGCATGACTGTTCCTCTGGAAGCCAGCTCCATATAGACATGGTGGCTTGGTGGAGGAACTCGAGTGTCCCGCACAGAGCCCTGACCTCAACCCTACTGAGCACCTCTGGGATGAATTAGAACTTTGATTGTGAGCCGGGTCTTCTCATCCAACATCAGGACCTGACCTCACAGATGCTCTTTTAGCTGAAGAAGGACAAATTCTTGTAGACACACTCCAAGATCTTCTGGAAGCCCTCCTAGAAGAATGGAGGTTGTTATAGCCAGAAAAAGGGGGAGCAACTTCATTTTAATGGCCACGATGGGGAGGCAACTCCATATTATTGGCCGTGATTGGGAGGCAACTCTATATTAATGGCCACGATGGGGAGGCAACTCCATATTATTGGCCATGATGGGGAGGCAACTCTATATTAATGGCCATGATGGGGAGGCAACTCCATATTATTGGCCATGATGGGGAGGCAACTCCATATTAATGGCCATGATGGGGAGGCAACTCCATATTATTGGCCATGATGGGGAGGCAACTCTATATTAATGGCCACGATGGGGAGGCAACTCTATATTAATGGCCACGATGGGGAGGCAACTCTATATTAATGGCCACGATGGGGATGCAACTCCATATTATTGGCCGTGATTGGGAGGCAACTCGATATTAATGGCCATGATGGGGAGGCAACTCTATATTGATGGCCATGATGGGGAGGCAACTCCATATTGATGGCCATGATGGGGAGGCAACTCCATATTATTGGCCATGATGGGGAGGCAACTCTATATTATTGGCTGTGATTGGGAGGCAACTCTAGATTAATGGCCATGATGGTGAGGCAACTCCATATGAATGGCCATGATGGGGAGGCAACTCCATATTATTGGCCATGATGGGGAGGCAACTCTATAGTAATATGGAGTTGCCTCGCCATCATGGCCACGATGGGGAGGCAACTCCATATTGATGGCCATGATGGAGAGGCAACTCCATATTAAAGGCCATGATGGGGAAGCAACTCTATATTAATGGCCATACAGGTGTAATGATCAGATGTCCACAAGCCGTTGGCCACATTGTGCCTCTTAAACACTCCTCAGTTATATAGAGCAACATTTTGGTGCCGTGACCCGGGTTAAGTGATAAGCAACAAGACCCGTGGACATATCATAACATAACAGCCATCACGTGTCCTTTTTTTTTCCGCACTGTGCCGCGCCTCCATTCTAAATCCAACACAAAGAACGAGGTCAGAAAACTGGGTCATTTCACTCTCGGAACATCTCTCCGTTTTATCTGCTATTGTAATATTTAGGAGCGGCGCAGTAAATTGTCCTGGGAGCGCCGGAGGGCGGGTGTTACTTCTGCTGCTATAAGCTGACTGATCTACTTGGGCGCGCTAGCAGCCGTGGTCAGATGCTGGAGCTTCAGGTCCCTCAACTGCTAGGGGGCCCCGGTCACGCCGACATCAGGGATCAGATTATTCCTGGAGCTACAAGGATGGAACACATAAATGAGGACGAGGATCGACATCTGGAGGCTTCTAACGCTACATTTATCACTCGCACTTCCTTTGATCGCCGTAGACAAGGAGGAGAAGAAGCCGCTCCTCCTTCCATGGTGGTCGCCACCTCCATGTTGTGCTGAAGGTTGAAGGTGACTGATATGAGGAGTTTGTGCCTTAGAAGTTGGGAAACCCAACCACGTGCGCTCTGCGAGTCTGCTGTGCTTGTGTGATGATGCTGCGCTCTCTAAGCCATGCGCGTGGGAGCTTCATACCGCAATGGGGTGGAGCCATTGCGCACGCTGAACATGAAGCTTGCAGAGCGCAAATTGTATGAAATGTCTGCGGTCTTAGAGGATGCGGTTGTGCTAACAATTTTATTATATCATATTGCGCCCATATTCTGTGTTCCCTGGCGGGAGCTTAAATACTTGTGTGTTCCGCAATCAAAGGCGGTACTTCCATTAAAGGGCAACTCCACTCAAGAAATATTTCAGTTTTGTGCTGTTGCTGAATAACTTATTGAATCGTGCGCTGGCTTCCACATTGCGCCCAGCTGCCACGGCCATTGGAAAGCCAACTGATCGCGTCCCCTCCCCTAATGGATCTTCCATCAAGCAGAATAAATAAATAAATCTGGAAGCCAGGACAGAAAGAGAGAGACTTTCATTATGGCTTCATGACAGACGGAGACACAAACTACTGGGAGGAGATCTCACCACTGTGGGAGGAGCAGAGACACACACTACTGGGAGGAGATCTCACCATTGTGGGAGGGGCAGAGACACAAACTGCTGGGGGAAATCTCACCATTGTGGGAGGGGCAGAGACACAAACTACTGGAGGAAATCTCTCCATTGTAGGAGGGGCAGAGACAAAAACTACTGGGGGAATCTCACCATTGTGGGAAGGGCAGAGACACAAACTACTGGGGGAATCTCACCATTGTGGGAGGGGCAGAGACACAAACTACTGGGGGTAAGCGTAACATTGTGGGAGGGGCAGAGACAAAAACTACTGGGGGGAAACCTCACCGTTGTGGGAGGGGCAGAGACACAAACTACTGGGGGGGGAAACCTCACCATTGTGGGAGGGGCAGAGACACAATCTACTGCGGGAAGATCTCTCCATTATGATCGTGGCAGAGACACAAATTTGTGCCACCGGAGTCATTGAGAAATTTAAGATGCTGCTGGCCAATCCAATCCACCGTTGCCCAACATAAACTGAAAGATCAGATTTAGGCTGAGTTGGCCTTCAAAGAAAATGTAACATTGCACAGAATTAAAGACATCCCAAGCCTGTTTCTTTGGTACAATACTGTACGGTCCTAGGATGTGAAAGGGTTGTGCTTGAGGTTATGAAGCCCGAAACAGAAAGAATAACACCAATTATCTAACACCGCTGCTTTTGGCACTCACGTTGCAGCAGAAGTGCAGTCCCCTAGAGCCCAGCAAAGGATTCTGGGTAAAGCAATTCTGCCGCCACAGACGCGATAACATCTCCAGTTCATTATAGTGTGTACAGGATGCTCAACACAGACTTCTCGCATGAACAGCTTGGCAACCCACGGCAGAAACCTAAAATTCTTTTCACTTTTTGAATTTTCTGTCGCCACCCCCCCTCCTCCCAGTGACTTTGGCCGCATGCGTGATCCAACGCGGGGAGATGAACTTCCACTCGGTATGACGATGGTATGATGAAACCATGATGACTTGGTGATGGATGTACAGAATGCCATCGCGATGTTGACCTTTAGCGTGTTACTGGAGCTGTACAGAAAGATGGAGGCCAAGGTCAGAACATCGCGGATGACGCGGCGACATCACCTCAGAGACCAGATGTGGAGACAGCAAAACGGGGAAAACCGACGAGACGGATGGACAGGGAACAAGAGATCCTAGAAGTGGCCCACGACGGACACGGCAGGAAGTTCTTGCCGACGGGTTAAGTGCTGCTACAAAGCCGTGATGCGGTTCTCCCCCGGGGTTGCCTTGGAAAAATTCCCGATGACGCTAAAAAGGTCTCCTTGTTGTCACAGTAAGATCATCATCCATAACAAGCGGTGGTTGTCGTGGTAACTCGGCCCAAATGCGCCGGAGTGGCGCTCGCCTGGTTGTCATGGTAACCACGCCACTCATCGAGAAGCGGCCTCAGGAAGGAGGGAGGAAGCGGGGGCTGGTCTAGAGCCCCCTGCCGGCGGTGGACGACGTGGAGCCGGAAGCCAGGCACAGGAGGAGCGACTGAAGAAAGACCAGCAGGAGCCAAGACGGCCGGAACATGGAGCCTCTGCCGCAGTCTGACGTGTCCTCCTGGAAAGGACAGAAAGGGGAAGAGTTATCGGTCCCTCCATTGACCCGGGTGAGACATTAGGCTAAATTTAAGATATGAGCGCCAATAAGAGTATACCAGGGAGCCTATAATCAGAAGGAGCCATTGGGAGATGGAAATGTCACATGGCTGACAAAGGATATCACTGGGGGCAAATACCACATGTGTGGTACGTGGTGCTACCGCTCACCCACCAGGCCGGCTTATATTTTGTGTTACAGAATGTAAACGATACAAGGGACGCCATAATATTTAGGCAATAGGTCTGATTTCACACCGGTACGAGGCTCTACAGGGTTCTCTAAATGGCGGCCCAGGGGCCATATAGCAGCTCTCATTAGATGATGGGGTCTTCTGAATTTAAACACGTCGTGGGCTGCTATGAAGGGTGCAGCCGGTGTCAGTCACACAAGTGGGCCCTTACCATCTGGTTGTAGTCGAAGCAGACATGAGGACCTTTCCGGTATCGAGGCATCTCCACCAGCTCGCACTGCTCCGGACCCTCCGCTGAGAGAGGAAGTCAAGAAACAACAAAAGGACCAAGATGGACTGGGCGCCATTGTCTCAGCCGTGGAACTGAAGCGAGCGTCTGTGCGGGGAGGGTAGGGTTTTTTTACAGCCTGACACTGACTACCAATGCTCAGGAGTGGGGGGGGGGG
>NW_017308844.1:52872-53193 GCF_000935625.1 Nanorana parkeri | reverse complement strand
TAACAACCATGGGATGAGGGGGTACTCCATATTAATTGCCTTGCAGGGACGCCATATTAATGGCCATGGGGGATATTCCATATTAATAGCCATGGGGGACTCCATACAAATGGCCATGGGGGTGGGGGATGATTCCATATTACTGGCCATGGGGGTGGAATGGGAAGAAGTCTATATGGGAGTAAAGATTATACAGATCTCCAAAGACTTTTGTCCATATAGTGTACATGACGGTATACTTTTTGCTAACTAATATAATATGGCAACACTGCTTCCTGATACAGGGAGTGTGCATCCCCCATGGGCCCCTTGAGCTCCAGG
>NW_017308844.1:51089-52385 GCF_000935625.1 Nanorana parkeri | reverse complement strand
CAGGTACAAAATGATACAACGCGTCTCCGCGTGATCCATCTTCATGATGTCACATTGGCTGCACATCAGCTTCTCTGCCACCACAAACAGCAGGTTGGTGTTCGACAGTCGCTGGGCGTGAAAGTACCTATTCAAAGGAGAGAGAGAGAGGAGGATGGGGAGGCGGGGTTAGCCGGGATCTATGAACACTCCCCTGTAGATTGTACATGGTACGGTCCAATCAGACCCACCGGGAGCAGGGCCCGCAGTCAATGACGGCCGAGTACGTGGCGTTGATGTTGCTGAAGTAATACTGCGTCTGCTTCATGATGCAACTGGCCTCCCGCGGCTCCATCCCCTCCGCCATGATGTCATCTGCGAGCAAGATAAAGCCGTTCACTTTGAGGTCATCGCGGAAGACACAACGGAACTTCCACATACGGACTAGTCTTCCACAGGAAGTTCAGAACTGGAGTCTATATGTAGTACCGGCAAGTCCTCTACACACAGGACCATCGGCCTCGAAGGAGCTGACACTCTAAGGCCCCATTCACACTGCGCGATTCGCAAATCGCACGATTTGTCGCGTGATTTGCATTTTGCGCGATATCGTGTGATTTGTCACGCGATATCGCGCAAATGCTTGCATTGAAAAGCATTGAATCGCGGCAAAATCCGCTCCAAAAAGGGTCCTGCTGTAGCGACGCACGACCCGCGACAGCAGGACCCTTTGCCCCATTGCCAAGCATTGGAGAGCGATATTGCGCGGTAAATAGCCGCAATATCGCGGGAATTACCGCGCGATAAATCGCTCAGTGTGAACGGGGCCTCATGTGCAGTGGAATCAATCCAAAAGTCTTTGTGACTCCGTTAGTAAGGCAGAACCGATAGAACTTTCCCACAGGAGGACAACATACAAACTCCATGGCGGGAACCTACCCCGGTGTTGCAAGGACACGGAGCTAACTCTGGAGCCAGTGTCCGCACACTTGAATTGCAATAAGCTTTATTGACACCAGATGAGGTCAACAAGACCTATCATTCCCCGCGGGACGCATTACACCCACAATGTGATCACCACTGAGCCCATATTGTGGGAAAAATGCGGCAGTGGTCGAGTCACACCTGGCAAGGAACGATATGTGTCACTGACCTTGTCTGGTGTCAATAAAGCTTATTGCGATTCAAGCAAAAAAAATATAGCGGTGGGCGGCCTGGACGTTCATATACTCAGCTACAAAGAGACAGACAGACGCTCTGACCTCTGACAGACGGCACTCACCTGCCTGCATCCAAGTGCTGTACGTCAGGCTGTAG
>NW_017308844.1:45497-47155 GCF_000935625.1 Nanorana parkeri | reverse complement strand
CCCCCCCCCTATGGGTCAGTCCTTATTAATGGGAGCGCAGTTATTATAGATTAATAAGCATGCACAGGAACGTAGCATGGAGTATTGCAGTGGGGGTGGGTCCAGGTATTTGTGTTGGGCTATAGAGCGTATGGAGAAATGGCCGGACATGGTATGATCCGCAGTGCTTCCAGTTGGTGTCCCCTGAGACTTCCCTGTTCCTGCCACCAGTATCTGACCCTAGCGGCACCCTCACATGGTGATCTGGCTTCCAGCCTTCATTCCTACCCCCAACCTCAGGCTTCTCTGCACCCCTAATCTCCCTGGTCTAACACCAAACCAAGCGCGCCCCATGAACCAAAGGATACAACGCGTCTCCGCTTGATCCATCTTCATGATGTCACATTGGCTGCACATCAGCTTCTCTGCCACCACAAACAGCAGGTTGGTGTTCGACAGTCGCTGGGCGTGAAAGTACCTATTCAAAGGAGAGAGAGAGAGGAGGATGGGGAGGCGGGGTTAGCCGGGATCTATGAACACTCCCCTGTAGATTGTACATGGTACGGTCCAATCAGACCCACCGGGAGCAGGGCCCGCAGTCAATGACGGCCGAGTACGTGGCGTTGATGTTGCTGAAGTAATACTGCGTCTGCTTCATGATGCAACTGGCCTCCCGCGGCTCCATCCCCTCCGCCATGATGTCATCTGCGAGCAAGATAAAGCCGTTCACTTTGAGGTCATCGCGGAAGACACAACGGAACTTCCACATACGGACTAGTCTTCCACAGGAAGTTCAGAACTGGAGTCTATATGTAGTACCGGCAAGTCCTCTACACACAGGACCATCGGCCTCGAAGGAGCTGACACTCTAAGGCCCCATTCACACTGCGCGATTCGCAAATCGCACGATTTGTCGCGTGATTTGCATTTTGCGCGATATCGTGTGATTTGTCACGCGATATCGCGCAAATGCTTGCATTGAAAAGCATTGAATCGCGGCAAAATCCGCTCCAAAAAGGGTCCTGCTGTAGCGACGCACGACCCGCGACAGCAGGACCCTTTGCCCCATTGCCAAGCATTGGAGAGCGATATTGCGCGGTAAATAGCCGCAATATCGCGGGAATTACCGCGCGATAAATCGCTCAGTGTGAACGGGGCCTCATGTGCAGTGGAATCAATCCAAAAGTCTTTGTGACTCCGTTAGTAAGGCAGAACCGATAGAACTTTCCCACAGGAGGACAACATACAAACTCCATGGCGGGAACCTACCCCGGTGTTGCAAGGACACGGAGCTAACTCTGGAGCCAGTGTCCGCACACTTGAATTGCAATAAGCTTTATTGACACCAGATGAGGTCAACAAGACC
The DNA here is from genome assembly GCF_000935625.1 of Nanorana parkeri. NCBI lineage: Eukaryota > Metazoa > Chordata > Amphibia > Anura > Dicroglossidae > Nanorana > Nanorana parkeri. The sequence goes on along the minus strand of NW_017308844.1, from coordinate 45,810 downwards.
TATCATTCCCCGCGGGACGCATTACACCCACAATGTGATCACCACTGAGCCCATATTGTGGGAAAAATGCGGCAGTGGTCGAGTCACACCTGGCAAGGAACGATATGTGTCACTGACCTTGTCTGGTGTCAATAAAGCTTATTGCGATTCAAGCAAAAAAAATATAGCGGTGGGCGGCCTGGACGTTCATATACTCAGCTACAAAGAGACAGACAGACGCTCTGACCTCTGACAGACGGCACTCACCTGCCTGCATCCAAGTGCTGTACGTCAGGCTGTAGATGAGAGACTGAAACACGGACCTGGGGGGGGG
>NW_017308844.1:42215-45382 GCF_000935625.1 Nanorana parkeri | reverse complement strand
GAAGGAGAAGAGAGGGGGGGGGGGGGGGGGGGGGGGGGGGGGTGACAGATAAAAAAAATTGGGTTACACGTAGCACAGAGATTGGGCAACGTTCATAGATGTAACTGCACAGAGGAAGTCAATTCGCTTTTCATATGTTCACCCATGCACTAAAATCCCACGTCAGCGCTAACGTGTCAATGTTTTTAATCTGCAGCTTTCGTTAACGTGGTGATCCTGCCATGAAGGTCCTTCTTCAGTCACTTCCTGCCATGAGGTGACAACTGTCTCCCAACTGACCGCCAGCATTGTCACCCGGTCACATGCTCCGCCGCGGGGAGACTAAGAGATGACGCCAACAGGCGGCTCGGGCAAACAGATTCCGCCTCTAACTTAACATTTCCCTTTCAGTTGGACGGACCCTTTAAAAAAGAAGTGGAACTCACCAAGCAGCTGCCGATGACAACCAGGCCAGGTTCAGCATGTCGGCAATCGTTGGCTAAGAAAGAAAAAGAGAATTGGTCAACAAAAAGGAGAATCCGCATACGTAGAAGAAAAGCACGGCGAGTACAGAACAATACCGATCGATCGGCCAGAAATGCGCTCAGCTCCTGAGTCCTGCTGAAGGCTGACAACAAGCAGCATATCTGGGGGACTTAGTGGTGTCAGCCCTGCCTGCTTGCCTTTTGCTAGACTACCCAAACCCTCCTCCTATCCCATTCTCTACTACGTAGACACTAAGGGGGTTATTCATCGAAGCTGACGTCACGGCCGGCTCCGCCCAGTTGTTATTGTTTAATGACAGATCAGCGTTCCCAGGTCATTTGGGGACACTGATCTGTCATTACAACTGGATTGCGCCATGCTGCCTGATTCTTATGTTCCTGGATTGCACCATGCTGCCTGATTCTTATGTTCCTGGATTGCACCATGCTGCCTGATTCTTATGTTCCTGGATTGCACCATGCTGCCTGATTCTTATGTTCCTGGATTGCACCATGCTGCCTGATTCTTATGTTCCTGGATTGCACCATGCTGCCTGATTCTTATGTTCCTGGATTGCACCATGCTGCCTGATTCTTATGTTCCTGGATTGCACCATGCTGCCTGATTCTTATGTTCCTGGATTGCACCATGCTGCCTGATTCTTATGTTCCTGGATTGCACCATGCTGCCTGATTCTTATGTTCCTGGATTGCACCATGCTGCCTGATTCTTATGTTCCTGGATTGCACCATGCTGCCTGATTCTTATGTTCCTGGATTGCACCATGCTGCCTGATTCTTATGTTCCTGGATTGCACCATGCTGCCTGATTCTTATGTTCCTGGATTGCACCATGCTGCCTGATTCTTATGTTCCTGGATTGCACCATGCTGCCTGATTCTTATGTTCCTGGATTGCACCATGCTGCCTGATTCTTATGTTCCTGGATTGCGCCATGCTGCCTCATTTTTATGTTCTTGGATTGCACCCTGCTGCCTCATTCTTATGTTCCTGGATTGCACCATGCTGCCTCATTCTTATGTTCCTGGATTGCACCATGCTGCCTCATTCTTATGTTCCTGGATTGCACCATGCTGCCTCATTCTTATGTTCCTGGATTGCACCATGCTGCCTCATTCTTATGTTCCTGGATTGCACCATGCTGCCTCATTCTTATGTTCCTGGATTGCACCATGCTGCCTCATTCTTATGTTCTTGGATTGCACCATGCTGCCTGATTCTTATGTTCCTGGATTGCACCATGCTGCCTCATTCTTATGAACTTGGATTGCACCATGCTGCCTGATTCTTATGTTCTTGGACTGCACCATGCTGCCTCATTCTTATGTTGCCTCATTTTTATGTTCTTGGATTGCACCCTGTTCTTGGACTGCACCATGCTGCCTCATTCTTATGTTCCTGGATTGCACCATGCTGCCTCATTCTTATGAACTTGGATTGCACCATGCTGCCTGATTCTTATGTTCTTGGACTGCACCATGCTGCCTCATTCTTATGTTCCTGGATTGCACCATGCTGCCTCATTCTTATGTTCTTGGATTGCACCATGCTGCCTCATTCTTATGTTCCTGGACTGCACCATGCTGCCTCATTCTTATGTTCTTGGATTGCACCATGCTGCCTCATTCTTATGTTCTTGGATTGCACCATGCTGCCTCATTCTTATGTTCTTGGATTGCACCATGCTGCCTCATTCTTATGTTCTTGGATTGCACCATGCTACCTCATTCTTATGTTCTTGGATTGCGCCATGCTGCCTCATTCTTATGTTCCTGGAATGCGCCATGCTGCCTCATTCTTATGTTCTTGGATTGCGCCATGCTGCCTCATTCTTATGTTCCTGGACTGCACCATGCTGCCTCATTCTTATGTTCTTGGATTGCACCATGCTGCCTCATTCTTATGTTCCTGGATTGCACCATGCTGCCTCATTCTTATGTTCCTGGAATGCGCCATGCTGCCTCATTCTTATGTTCTTGGATTGCGCCATGCTACGATTGCGAGACTTTCCCCCAACAAGCGACTCACTGTATTATGCACTTACCACGAAGATCCCTCGGGGGGCGGAGCCTTTGTTGCTCTCTGTTTTGGGGGCGCACAGTGACTGGTAGTCGTAGGATTCCTTCCGTGTGAAGAAGGAACTGTTGTACAGGGCGGACATGAGATTCGGATCCACCTCGCTGAAGAACTTCCCCACCTGCAGGGAAGACACAATGGTCAGGGCTGCCGTCTTTCTATTGGTCAGTGTGGATGGGTTTTGGGTCGGCACTGACGACATCGGTTTCGGGAGGATTCTGCGCAGAGCTCTCTGCAATGGCGCAATGTCAGGAAACTGAGCTCCAATCAGAGTAAGCACTGACCTGGGACCAGTGGTCCTGCTGGTTGGACATGACGAGGAATCCGCCGTCATCAATCAGGACGCACAGCAGATCCTGCGGAGAGGAAATACATGAAAACATTGAAAACAGACAGAGACATACAGCATCCCCTCTGACATCACACACATAGAGACATACAGCATCCCCTCTGACATCACACACATAGAGACATACAGCATCCCCTCTGACATCACACACATAGAGACATACAGCTTCCCCTCTGACATCACACACATAGACATATACAGCATCCCCTCTGACATCACACACATAGACATACAGCGTCCCCTCTGACATATCACAC
>NW_017308844.1:39875-41781 GCF_000935625.1 Nanorana parkeri | reverse complement strand
GAACACGACGAGGAATCCGCCGACAGCATCCCCTCTGACATCACACACATAGAGACATACAGCATCCCCTCTGACATCACACACACAGAGACATACAGCATCCCCTCTGACATCACACACATAGAGACATACAGCATCCCCTCTGACATCACACACACAGAGACATACAGCATCCCCTCTGACATCACACACATAGACATACAGCATCCCCTCTGACATCACACACATAGACACATACAGCTTCCCCTCTGACATCACACACATAGAGACATACAGACCGCGCTCACCTCATTGTTGATGTCGCAATCCATCTCGCAGCTTGCCGAGGGACTGCACTGCTGCGGAGAACAAAAGACATTAAAAGCCCGACAAGAGAAATGAAAACTGAACATAACACCAAAAGAGACTGAAGAGCGTCACTGCCCACCTAGAGAACATACTCCATGCACCCGGCCGCCTCCAATCTCATCGTGTACAGCTTGGGCAATGCACGATTCTACACCTGGCTTCCCTTGCATCCCACAATGCAATGCAACCAAAACTACAAAAGGTTCCCCATTTGTATTGGAGGATGACCAAGGAGAAGCCAACTGGAAGCCAGTAGAGGGCGAGCCCGGGTACGGACATTTCCTTGCCACCTGGAGGTATGCGGACCTTTTTTTTTTACGGTGTTAGGTTCTCCTTACATTGGTGGTCAGAGGGAAGAATGCTCCTTACATTGGTGGTCAGAGGGAAGAATGCTCCTTACATTGGGGGTCAGTGGGAAGAACGCTCCTTACATTGGGGGTCAGTGGGAAGAATGCTCCTTACATTGGGGGTCAGTGGGAAGAATGCTCCTTACATTGGGGGTCAGTGGGAAGAAATGTCTCTTACATTGGGGGTCAGTGGGGAGAATGCTCCTTACATTGGGGGTCAGTGGGAAGAATGCTCCTTACATTGGGGGTCAGTGGGAAGAATGCTCCTTACATTGGGGGTCAGTGGGAAGAATGCTCCTTACATTGGGGGTCAGTGGGAAGAATGCCCCTTACATTGGGGGTCAGTGGGGGGAATGCTCCTTACATTGGGGGTCAGTGGGAAGAATGCTCCTTACATTGGGGGTCAGTGGGGGGGAATGCCCCCCTTACAGATGGCTATAAAGCTCATTGGCTACATGTCTGAGATGCAGAAACTACCAATTGTTCCAGAATCCCCCAACAACTTGTGGAGGAGCCCCGGGGTTTCCGCAGTGGACGCGCTCAGGCAGAGGCAGCTGTCGGTGATTACATCGGGAGCGCCGATCTCCCAGTTCAATCTGCGGCGTGACGGCCCGGCTCCGCTCCTCATTAACGTTTCTAATCTCAAATATCTTTGACAATTTCAGCCGCTTATTGAGCCTCAATTAATCCTAATTAGTTTTTGTTAACCCCTTCATCCCCTTCCCTTTGTTTTTCCGTTTCACACGTAAGCCTTTTACATCCGCCATGCGTCGGGCTTTTGCCGCCATGCGCGTGATAAAGGCGTAAACGTTTGTACCGGAAAAGCGTCGTTTTAATCGCTTTTATAGAAGAGACAAATTGCAGAACATACATTCGCGCCGCTGATGAGTTATAAACCGTTTTAGTTCCCAGACGGAAGAACAAATTTTGGTAATGATAATTTTTGTGGAATCCCGGTTCCATTTTACTGCACTCGTAATGACTAGACGCCGCCGGTTTAACCGCTTCGCAACTACTCCCCCCACTTCTCAACTACTCCCCCCCCCATCCTGTTCGGTTGGACTTGGATCGAAGGGTGGTAACCCTATGAGAGGCGGCCGAGGGGTAGGCAGGAGAGGGGACTGCCTTGGGCATTTGGGGCAAAAAGGGGAGAATCTGCAACCTACGCTGCTGAACTAGTCTACAGCTCATGGGCGGGGGGGGGGCCCATG
>NW_017308844.1:34262-38593 GCF_000935625.1 Nanorana parkeri | reverse complement strand
GGGGAATCCAGCCCCTCCCCTGTCACGGCAGAGAGCCGTGACAGGATCGAGAGGTGAGCGAACGCCGGTATGTGTTCCCTCACCTCCCGATCTACTGAGCCGACCTGTGACAGTCTCATTGTCACAGGTCGGCTAGAACTAATGAGGTGAGTGGAAATCACTCATCTCATAGTTCTCCTTTAATGGGGCAGAGGGGCCACTTTGCCATGGGTGCCGGAGGACCTTGCCCCGGCACTGCACACAAGACTGAAAACAGATACTTTATAACTAAGGACCCCCAAATATCTGTGCACAATATGCTGTACAACACCCGATTGGGAGGTTACCCCGAATAGTCACTAGAACATGGGAGCACTTTGCTGACCTTGCGTGGTCCTTGCGGATTGGACTCGGACTGGTTACTGGCCAGAACTTTGAACTTTTCCACCCAGGCTTCCAGGTCCAGCTTCACTCCGACAACTGGAAGAAAAAACAAAGAGTCTCAGCGTGACCCATGAACACAATCCATGACCGCGAACCTACAAGGGAAGTCCATCGAAGCTTCGAGACTGTGCGGGGAAGATGAAGAATTATTGATACACAAAGAAAGCCAGACAAGCGACACTTTGCGCCCCTCTTCCATTCCTAAACTTCTCGCCCCAACTTACCAGCTGGTTTAAGTCTCCTGCCGTCCGTCTCCAGGTCTACGGCTGTGCTGACCAGAATTCCCACCGTAATATTCTCCAGATCGGAGGGCCGATAGCCAGCTGGAATAAGACGCGGTTATAAATGAAGAGATATGGGGATCCCGTGTCCTCCTTCAGAACAGGACAATGTCAGCAGAATGTAATAGACGGATGAGGGGGAGACTCATGAGAGGGACTCTACTGGGATCCTCGAATTACTGTCTCACCCAAACTTTGTGGTGACCTAATACTCCCCCCTGTGAGGTCTACATGCTTCACTTCCTGAGCTGCTCATACTATAGACCTTGAGGCTTTTACTCCACCCATGACCTATTCACTCCCCACCCGGGGTCCCTACATTCCACCTCTTTACTGTTAACAACCCACTTCCTTGGGTCATTGCACTCCACCCCTACACCCCCTTGGTTTTCAATATCCACCCCTGTGCTACACATACCCTGCCCACTGAGGTCCTCACATTCTGCTCATGCACTGCTCACACCATTGCAACTTGGGGTACTCATATTCCATCCCTACACTCCTCATATTCCATCCCTACACTCCTCATATTCCATCCCTACACTCCTCATATTCCATCCCTACACTCCTCATATTCCATCCCTACACTCCTCATATTCCATCCCTACACTCCTCATATTCCATCCCTACACTCATCACCCCTGGGGTTCTCATATTTACCGCTGACACATTTGCCCCCCAATATCCTCATTCTTATTTCCTACACTGCTCACACTCCACCCCCTGATATCCTCATATCGCATCCCTAGACTGCCCCAAAAACCTGTCCCCTGGGGTTCTTATATTTCACCCCTACACTGCTCACATACCATCTAGGTCCTCAAATTTAACTCCTGCACTGCTCACACCCCTCCTGATCCTGAGGGCCTAATATTCCAACCCCAAACTGCTCACCAACCTGCCCCCTTCACATCTTAATTCTACAGTGCTCACTACCCCCCTCCCAGTGATCCCGGCTTTCCCTCTCTGCTGTGTGACTCACGTTCTCTGTAGGGTGCTCGGAAGATGTAGCCCTTGTTGTCGAGACTTCTTCGGTAGAAGGTGGCATTGTGAGGCTCCATGTCCTCCAACCAGTCATCAGCAGCTCTAGGTAACCAGAGAAGCGGATTAGACACGGGGGTCCCCCTTTTATTATCACAGCTTGCTGATTAAATATCTCAGATACTTTGCGTGCCGGGTATCAGAACTCACTTGTTGGGGAAAACTCGGGTGATGCCGCCATCCGTCGCCGCGTACACCGCCAGAAGCCCGTAACTGCCAGGGGGAGAGAGCAAGGACAGGGATGTGTAAAGGGAAAAAGTGGTCTTACCAATCAGGAGGCTGGAATCTCTAGAGCTACATTGTTGCAACTGGAATGCGTCTCATAGAGCCGTCCATTGGCTGTTGCCATTTGTGTTACTTTGTGTGCTCGTCTCTAAATCTCCTTCTTCCAGCGTGAAATGCTTTTAAGAGTACCTGTATACTGATATCCAGCCTGCCCATTCACCAGGTGCACTATATATACACACATATATATATATATATATATATATTAGGGCTGGGGAAATTAACGATTCATTCCTCGATTAATCGTTAAACTTTTTGATCCGATTAAAATTCTTTTGATCGAAAATGAAAAGACTCGCCTCTTCGCCGGCTTCTGGAGAGTCCCGTCGGAGATCCGGTGACGTCATCCGGACTCCTCCCCCCTTCCCCAAGTGGCTCCGTCGGCTAACGAAGGGAAGGGGGAGGAGTCCGGTGACGACGATGTCCGTGACGTCACCAGACTCCTCCCCCCTTCCTTTCGTTAGCTGACGGAGCCACTTGGGCCGGTGAGTTTGCCCAAGAAGCACCAAGCTTGTTGTATCTTAAACTTAAATATATGTACTATATGTACTATGCGGCTCTCCATTAACACCCCCCCTCACCCCCCCATCTCACTCCCAGAAATGTGCCCATTGAAATTCACTGATATTATGTTACAATCAGGTCCTTACATGAAATGGAATGGACGGGTTCTGCTACTTCAAATATTAAGCTAATACTTATGTTTAAATCACCCCTAGGGCTTTGCTGTTTTACTATACTATGTACATACATTTGTAATCCAGCACGTTATTATTCTGAGTTGCCCCACCCAAGCGGCGGCCATATTGAGTGGGGCACGTGAGATTAATAACGTGCTGGATTAGTGTGATCCTAGTTCATTTTATTACTTCATCGCTGTGCTGTATGTGTATAGGCCAATGTAGTTGGATCTGTATGTGCGTTATAATTAATCAAAATTAATCGATTAAAAAAAAATGTGATTAATTGAACACGAAAATTTTAATCATTACCAGCCCTATTATATATATTTATATTTTTTATTTCTCCATTAAAGTTGCCTCTCTGACAAGTTTACCAACCACTTGAAGGGTCAATACAGCCAATGTTGGCATTCATTTTTTCGGTGGATGCTGGAAAGTTAAAGGAGAACTATGGGGTCAGGTCTTTTCCCCATAGTTCTCCTTAGGGTAACGGGAGGACACAAACTAGCGTCCTCCCGTCACCCTAGGCTCAGTATATAGCGAGCTGCAGCTCGCGGTATACTGAGACGCCGCAGCGGATCCCGACATCGATGTCGAGATCCGCCCAGCTGCGTTAGTGACAGCTGGCTCTGCCTATCTAGAGGCAGAGCCAGCTTTAACCGCCCCCTCCCCCGTCCGTTCCGCCAGTCAGCGCTGGCAAATCAGAGCGGGGAGAGGGGAATCCAGCCCCTTGCAGAGAGCCGTGACAGGATCGAGAGGTGAGCGAACTCCGGGATGTGTTCGCTCACCTCCCGATCTACTGAGCCGACCTGTGACAGTCTCATTGTCACAGGTCGGCTAGAACTATGAGGTGAGTTAAAAGCACCCCCCCCTCATAGTTCTCCCTTAAGCTATATGATGGTTGCTGCGGTTTGTTCGGCACTTGCGTGGTGAGATCTCTGTGTTCCCAGCTCCACCCACCTCCTGCAGCCATTACAAATGGGATTCAACGTTGTCTGCTGGATGTTATATTATCATTTCGTAGCAGGTAAATTAAGTGGGAACAAAAGAGCACAGAGATCTCATCCCAGCAGCCTGCAGCAACAAATGTGATATTATTGTTGGGTGGGACACTGAAGAAAAGCATTTAATTTCCTGCAGATATACGTCCGTCATTATCGGAGGGGGAGGAGCCTCTGTGATTACAATGTATCAGATGATACAGTTTTGCCTGGAGATTTATATGGAAACATTTTGTTGTCACAGACAGACTTTTGTGGACATTTTAATCTAAAAAAATGGGATAATGGTGAAATGTTATTGGTATAAAAAAACAATCATTGCCGCCGAGATCCTCCTCGGAGACAATGACTATGGATACGGAAGCTCGGCTCTGACATGGGTTTGTCCTTCAGGGATAATGAAGGTGCGGGGTGAGTGACGGCAGTTTGCTTACGTGAGAAGATCTTTGTCCCTCCAAACACGGTCGGCCAAATCCCGTGTTATTCCCGTGTCCAGGATGAGGTTGTGTAGCAGGAAACTGTCACCTGGATAATGGAACAAACAAGGTCATCATATAGAAGCGGTGAGAATCTGTCACATGAGATAATAATAATAAGCTCCAACCATTTATCACACC
>NW_017308844.1:32688-34237 GCF_000935625.1 Nanorana parkeri | reverse complement strand
CCCCCCACGTAGTTTGGTGCTTCTTGTATAATCTGGATCACATTTGACTCGTTTCCAGAAGCTTCATGCAATGATGTCAGTAGAGTAAAACCACAGCAGATTTTTATAAGCCTTCCGACCTCCTCACCGGCCCGCCAGCCAGGATACTGCAGATCCTCCAAGTGTGTTGAGGAGCACATTGACTGAACATCTCCTCTATATATTCCTTCCTACATCCTCACTGACCCATGATCCAAGATACCGCACACGTCCCAAGTGGATCCTGTCCAAGCTGATTGTACATCTCCCTTATAATACCCTTCCTACAATCTCACCGGGCCGCCAGCCAGGATTCTGCAGACCCTTCAAGTGGTTCCCGTCCACATTGACTGCACATCCCCTCTATATATTCCTTTCTACATCCACACTGACCCACCCTCCAGGATACTGCAGACCTTCCAAGTGGATCCTGTCCAAGCTGATTGTAAATCTCCATTATATAGCCCTTTCTACATCCTCACCAAACCTTGATCCAAGACACTGCAGACCTTCCAAGCAGCTCCTGTCCAAGTTTAGTGTACATCTCCTATATATATTCCTTCTTACATCCTCACAGACCTGTCATCAATAATACTGCAGACCTTCCAAGTGGATCCTGTCCGAGCTGATTGTACATTCTCCATTATATATTCCTTCCTACATCCTCACCAACCAGTCATCAAGAATACTGCAGATCCTCCAAGTGTGTTGAGGAGCACATTGACTGAACATCTCCTCTATATATTCCTTTCCACATCCTCACTGACCCATGATCCAAGATACCGCATACGTCCCAAGTGGATCCTGTCCGAGCTGATTGTACATCTCCGCTATAAAACCCTTCCTACAGCCTCACCGGGCCGCCAGCCAGGATTCTGCAGACCCTTCAAGTGGTTCCCGTCCACATTGACTGCACATCCCCTCTATATATTCCTTTCTACATCCACACTGACCCACCCTCCAGGATACTGCAGACCTTCCAAGTGGATCCTGTCCAAGCTGATTGTAAATCTCCATTGTATAGACTTTTCTACATCCTCACCAAAACAATGATCCAAGACACTAGAGACCTTCCAAGCAGCTCCTGTCCAAGCTCAGTGTACATCTCCATGATATATTCCTTCCTACATCCTCACCAACCCGTCATCAAGGATACTGCAGACCTTCTGAGCAGTTCCTGTCCAAGCTAATCATACATCTCCTCTATATATTCCTTCCTACATTCCCACCGACCCTCTATCCAAAATACTGCCGACCTTTCGGAGTAGTTCCTGTCCAAGGTGATTGTATCTCTCCTCCATGCCCCTTCTCCTTTTCCCTTGTTACCCCACACTGGAAGTACTGGGGCATTAAAGTGACCCTTTGGCTTGGCCTTGCATGGTCGCAGCCCAGCTTCATATACGATTAGGGTAATAGGGAGGAAATGGTTAGTGTGAGGGTTAGGATAAGTGTCAGGTGTTGGGTAGGCTGGGATTAGGGCTAAGGGTTAAACCTCAAGTGTTTACGATAGCTAATAGATGGGGTGCTCTGG
>NW_017308844.1:31099-32565 GCF_000935625.1 Nanorana parkeri | reverse complement strand
CAAATGTACTCACTCTGCTGTGTTGAGTTCTCACTGCTGGAGATCTCAGTATAAGAAACCCAAATGTGACCCAGCAAACCAGCCTCCACCTATAACTATCGCTCTTCAGGTGGGGCGACTACTTAAACCCCGGATTCGATGGATGTTAGTGGAATGATTTATATCCAGGAACTTGTAGTTTTTAGAGGTGACCCATCGGGGAGGTGTGTAGAGTGAGGGAGAGGATGTGGAAGAGGATTCAGGGGGAGAGGGTGGGGTATGGAAGGAACATGATGAAGCCAAGGACGGGGATGACATACACCACGAAGCACACAGAATTCCATAGCGCCGGCTCGGTTACCATACCTCGGAGCAATGAACACCCGGCCCTCAGACTCAAACGTGTTGGGCATCAAAGACTCAAAATCTGTAACAGAGAAGAAGAATCATCCAGCGAGTGAGCCAGCACAGAGCCCCGAGTACATCCACAGAGGGGGGAGCAGACCCCTGTGTGGGGGTAACAGAGGAGCCGGCAGCTCCCGGGTGGGTGGCCACGTGCCAGTCTAAAGGGTCTGCAGAGGGAGATGTGTGCCTGGGATGTGGCCCCCGGGGTTGTACAGGTGTGTGCGGGAGAGACGGGCCCCCGGAGAGTGTGACCTATCCAGCTTCTACAGTGCCGCGTGCAGGCGTTCTACTCTGCGGTGTCCCTGAAACCCGACTTCAATCAGCATTACACACGGGATCTATGAACTGTCATGCTGGCTTGTGTCATCCAGTTTTGAGATTTACACCACACCGCCACAGCACAGCACAGCCCTGTCTGGCAGGGCAGGAGACCTGATTTTTGACCTCTGCTGTGGTCCAGTAGCAGTTACAGGTCTTGTCCCTCCCCCAGCCTGTGGTTGGATAGGAGTACTAGAAGACTGATGAGCTAATCTAGGTCACTCCGCTCTCTCCCTTTCAGCATGCTCTTTGTCAGCACATGAGCACTGCAGCACCTCTGGCTCCTTGTGCTGCTTCTCCTTTTAAAAGCCTGAGCTCTGCTGTACAGGGACAGCAAGAGGGTGGTACCAAGTCAGATCTGGGTGCCTGCACTGAAATGTGCAGCACCTTGTCCTGAGCTGACCGGCATTTTACCGTTCAAGCCGATTAAAATGAAATCCGTAACGCAGTACCTGAATGTGACCTGGTATCGGCCTCTTGCAGTTCCGGTGAGGCAGAGCTCAGACTGAGAGACGCAGAAGCAGCACAAGAAAGCCAGTCAGTTCATGTGCTGATAAAAGGCACGACAGAAGGAGAGAGCAGAGTGACAGAAAGATGCGCACATCATTGTGCTGCATCTCCTATCACTGTGCAGTTAAGAGGCTGGGGGCGGGTCCAGGATGACCTGGGCTCTGGGAAGTGAGCTGAATGATGCTGAACATCAGACTGAGGACATCTAGTGGTGGAAACAAAACTGCGGGGGGGGGGGGGGCTCTTTAAAAAAA
>NW_017308844.1:29128-30596 GCF_000935625.1 Nanorana parkeri | reverse complement strand
GGGGGGGGGGCTTTAGAGTGTAAGCTCCTCTGTACAGAGACTGATGTTTCTCTTTTTTTTTGGGGATCAAATAATAAAGTTTATGTGACACCTAAATGTATTTCTCTGTATAGTTTGTATCATGTCTCACTGTATACAGTTTCCTTACAGCTGAAGTTTAATCTTTTACTTTGCCTTCCCTGGACTTAAGGGAAGGACGGAGGTCAGATAGAAGACTGAAGGGAAGGACGGAGGTCAGATAGAGACTGAAGGGGAGGAAGGAGGTCAGATAGAAGACTGAAGTGAAGGACGGAGGTCAGATATGAGACTGAAGGGGAGGACGGAGGTCAGATTTAACAGGCTGACAACGCTAAGACGCTGGCTCTCATGGCCAACTCAAGGAGCACAGAAGGCTGACAACACTGCCGTTCACCGCCTTGGCGTTGTCAGCCTAGAACAGGAAGTGCTATTACTGGCGGGATCTCCAGGGAGGAAACATTGTAACAGATTTACAGAAAATGATTTGCTTATAAAATCTGTATACAGGGAGAGATGATACCAAACATACCGAGAAAAGACAAGATTTAGGGTTTACAAAGAGTTTAAATTTAAAGGCGTACTCCACCCGGAACCTAATCATTTACTCCATAGATATTTCACCCTTTGCAGCTTTGCCCTGACCGGGAACCCTCAGTGATGTCTGGTGAGGTCACATGACATTTGGGGGCCGCGTGGTGTGTGCCGGGTTGTCTGTAATGTAACACAAATACTTGTCTGGTGCCTCCATTTCGCCATTATTGATGTTGGTCCCCCCCCTCGTGACGTCACACACACGTCGGTAACTTACCTCCGGGATTCCGGAACTCTATTTTAGTAGTGTGTGCTGTGTAGTGTTGTTTGCCTGCGGGAGGAAGCGTGCCCATGTCTGATTGGATGTGTTAGGTTCCCATGCAGGACGTACTGACGGGGTGGAGGAAGACTTGGTTGGACCATTCTGGGGGGGTTACAGGATCAAACTGAGCTCAGGCACCCACGAAGCCGCACCGGGGGGGGACCCGGTAAAGACAGTCCAAACTCGCGGGCCATCCACCCAGACAGGAGGCACGGTGCATTGTGGGGGACTGGAAGGGCGTAAAACGAAGGTCAACGTGGCTCCCTAAAATCGCAGTAAAGGTCGAGGCGCCTACTCATTCCGAATGTAAAATCGGAAGGCTGGAGACAATTTTCAGCGAATTAACTTCTGGCAGAAGGGGCCCTTTTAATTTACCGCCCACAATGCACTGGGGTGCTCAGCTGTGGGGTGGGCTGGGGGACACGCGATTGGTTTCGACTGTAATCTTCTGATCGGAGATTGGGGGTAAGGGACGGACAAGCGATGGAAGGAGAGGGAAGGAAACAGGACACTATCATTCTATCATCAGCATTGCCATTACAGGGTCACTGAAGGTCAAACAGAAGCTGCAGGGGGGTCAGTCCTGGCCTGGACAAC
>NW_017308844.1:18694-29085 GCF_000935625.1 Nanorana parkeri | reverse complement strand
GAATTGTCTGCACTGGCTCAGCACTGCCCCCTAGCAGCTTGTGTAAGAAAGAGAGGTTGTGAGGGGAGTGAGGAGGAAAAAGGGGAACGGGTACAATACATCATCAGTAGCTAATACCCATTCATGATTACTAGATGAAGGCCACGACTCCATCGCAAGTGGCCGTACAGGAAGGAGAGGCAGCAAGGCAAATGAGGGGGGAGGTGGAGTGAGAGAGGCACCCGGCAGAGGTAGGGTAAAAAGACAAGTGTGGGTGGAAGGGGAGAGGGGAAGGGGAGACGCAGGTGGGAACTGGTAACACAAAAAAAGGGTAAGGAGTCTCGGGAGCGGGTAAGGCAGACCGACACAACAAAAGGTAGGGATCGGGAGAAGGCCGTAAGTAAGGGGTAAGGAGTCTCGGGAGCGGGTAAGGCAGACCGACACAACAAAAGGTAGGGATCGGGAGAAGGCCGTAAGTAAGGGGTAAGGAGTCTCGGGAGCGGGTAAGGCAGACCGACACAACAAAAGGTAGGGATCGGGAGAAGGCCGTAACTAAGGGGTAAGGAGTCTTGGTAGAGGGTAAGGAGACCGACACAACAAAAGGTAGGAATCGGGAGAAGGCCGTAAGTAAGGGGTAAGGAGTCTCGGGAGAGGGTAAGGAGACCGACACAACAAGGGTAGGGATCGGGAGAAGGCCGTAAGTAAGGGGTAAGGAGTCTCGGGAGAGGGTAAGGAGACCGACACAACAAGGGTAGGGATCGGGAGAAGGCCGTAAGTAAGGGGTAAGGAGTCTCGGGAGTGGGTAAGGCAGACCGACACAACAAAAGGTAGGGATCGGGAGAAGGCCGTAACTAAGGGGTAAGGAGTCTTGGTAGAGGGTAAGGAGACCGACACAACAAAAGGTAGGGATCGGGAGAAGGTCATAAGTAGGGGGTAAGGAGTCTTGGGAGAGGGTAAGGAGACCGACACAACAAAAGGTAGGGATCGGGAGAAGGCCGTAAGTAAGGGGTAAGGAGTCTCGGGAGAGGGTAAGGAGACCGACACAACAAAAGGTAGGGATCGGGAGAAGGCCGTAAGTAAGGGGTAAGGAGTCTCGGGAGTGGGTAAGGCAGACCGACACAACAAAAGGTAGGGATCGGGAGAAGGCCGTAACTAAGGGGTAAGGAGTCTTGGTAGAGGGTAAGGAGACCGACACAACAAAAGGTAGGAATCGGGAGAAGGCCGTAAGTAAGGGGTAAGGAGTCTCGGGAGAGGGTAAGGAGACCGACACAACAAGGGTAGGGATCGGGAGAAGGCCGTAAGTAAGGGGTAAGGAGTCTCGGGAGAGGGTAAGGAGACCGACACAACTAAAGGTAGGGATCGGGAGAAGGCCGTAAGTAAGGGGTAAGGAGTCTTGGGAGAGGGTAAGGAGACAGACACAACAAAAGGTAGGGATTAGACACAACAAAAGGTAGGGATTGGGAGAAGGCCGTAAGTAAGGGGTAAGGAGTCTCGGGAGTGGGTAAGGCAGACCGACACAACAAAAGGTAGGGATCGGGAGAAGGCCGTAACTAAGGGGTAAGGAGTCTTGGTAGAGGGTAAGGAGACCGACACAACAAAAGGGAGGGATCGGGAGAAGGTCATAAGTAGGGGGTAAGGAGTCTTGGGAGAGGGTAAGGAGACCGACACAACAAAAGGTAGGGATCGGGAGAAGGCCGTAAGTAAGGGGTAAGGAGTCTCGGGAGAGGGTAAGGAGACCGACACAACAAGGGTAGGGATCGGGAGAAGGCTGTAAGTAAGGGGTAAGGAGTCTCGGGAGAGGGTAAGGAGAACGACACAACAAGGGGTAGGGATCGGGAGAAGGCCGTAAGTAAGGGGTAAGGAGTCTCGGGAGAGGGTAAGGAGACCGACACAACAAAAGGTAGGGATCGGGAGAAGGCCGTAAGTAAGGGGTAAGGAGTCTCGGGAGTGGGTAAGGCAGACCGACACAACAAAAGGTAGGGATCGGGAGAAGGCCGTAACTAAGGGGTAAGGAGTCTTGGTAGAGGGTAAGGAGACCGACACAACAAAAGGTAGGGATCGGGAGAAGGTCATAAGTAGGGGGTAAGGAGTCTTGGGAGAGGGTAAGGAGACCGACACAACAAAAGGTAGGGATCGGGAGAAGGCCGTAAGTAAGGGGTAAGGAGTCTCGGGAGAGGGTAAGGAGACCGACACAACAAAAGGTAGGGATCGGGAGAAGGCCGTAAGTAAGGGGTAAGGATGAGATCCACATAAACAGGGACAGTGACATTTGGTGGAAAGGAGAACAAAGGATAAGATATACAATGAGGAGTAAGAAAACATTCAGCAATTTGATATACAAAGTCCCGGGACCTCGCGTGTCAGGTGAACATAAGAGGAAGGACAGGAAAACACGACAGACTTGGAAGGAGAAGAACTGAAAGTTACCCCACAGACTGAAAGTTACCCCACAGACTGAAAGTTACCCCACAGACTGAAAGTTACCCCACAGACTGAAAGTTACCCCATGTGCCTAATGCAGCCACAGACCCCGGAGTGTCTCCTCTGCTAAAGCCTTATAGGAGGGCAAAGACAGTCTAAAGCAGCTGGGCCTTAGAGACATTTGTATTAGGGGTGCAGAGCATTATGGGTATTATTCTTATTACATCGATGGCTTTCATCCAAAGCTCTGCTCCCCCCCCCCAGTGGTGTGCCGACTATGCTGACGGCTCTCCGGCTGCCTGTCCCTGATTTCGGCAGACTTTATACCGAGATCAATGACGCCCATTGTCACAGCTGCTACAGAAAGAGTTAGCTGGAGGGCCCCCGTCTGAACATTGCTATGGAGCCCTTTGATTGGAAGTTAGGATTGTGGATGGATTGCGGAAGCATCAAAAAGGTATAGAAGGGTCGGAGGCCATTATGGGAGGTTCAGATAAAAAAAATGTCAACTACTGTGTGGTATTGTGTGACGATCCCGCTGTAGAATCGGGTGTTCTGATCACCGGGGGCTCTCAGCCAGATGGGCTGAGACGTGTCAGGAAGCAAGTGTTGGTCGGGATTACATTTGGGATCGTGGAACTGGGAGGTGTCATGGTGATTCAGGAGGGAGGATGGGTTCCCCAGGCCTAGATCCGGGCTTTAGCGGTACCCTTAAGGGAAGGATGCTGGCTAGGGGAAGGAGCTCCTGCTGGGAAAGAGGAACGGACCGTATTCAGGTGTCAGGAGGACTTCCCCAGAACCTACAGTGGACTCAGGTGGTGTAGGTTCCGGGACTTCCCCAGAACCTACAGTGGACTCAGGTGGTGTAGGTTCCGGGACTTCCCCAGAACCTACAGTGGACTCAGGTGGTGTAGGTTCCGGGACTTCCCCAGAACCTACAGTGGACTCAGGTGGTGTAGGTTCCGGGACTTCCCCAGAACCTACAGTGGACTCAGGTGGTGTAGGTTCCGGGACTTCCCCAGAACCTACAGTGGACTCAGGTGGTGTAGGTTCCGGGACTTCCCCAGAACCTACAGTGGACTCAGGTGGTGTAGGTTCCGGGACTTCCCCAGAACCTACAGTGGACTCAGGTGGTGTAGGTTCCGGGACTTCCCCAGAACCTACAGTGGACTCAGGTGGTGTAGGTTCCGGGACTTCCCCAGAACCTACAGTGGACTCAGGTGGTGTAGGTTCCGGGACTTCCCCAGAACCTACAGTGGACTCAGGTGGTGTAGGTTCCGGGACTTCCCCAGAACCTACAGTGGACTCAGGTGGTGTAGGTTCCGGGACTTCCCCAGAACCTACAGTGGACTCAGGTGGTGTAGGTTCCGGGACTTCCCCAGAACCTACAGTGGACTCAGGTGGTGTAGGTTCCGGGACTTCCCCAGAACCTACAGTGGACTCAGGTGGTGTAGGTTCCGGGACTTCCCCAGAACCTACAGTGGACTCAGGTGGTGTAGGTTCCGGGACTTCCCCAGAACCTACAGTGGACTCAGGTGGTGTAGGTTCCGGGACTTCCCCAGAACCTACAGTGGACTCAGGTGGTGTAGGTTCCGGGACTTCCCCAGAACCTACAGTGGACTCAGGTGGTGTAGGTTCCGGGACTTCCCCAGAACCTACAGTGGACTCAGGTGGTGTAGGTTCCGGGACTTCCCCAGAACCTACAGTGGACTCAGGTGGTGTAGGTTCCGGGACTTCCCCAGAACCTACAGTGGACTCAGGTGGTGTAGGTTCCGGGACTTCCCCAGAACCTACAGTGGACTCAGGTGGTGTAGGTTCCGGGACTTCCCCAGAACCTACAGTGGACTCAGGTGGTGTAGGTTCCGGGACTTCCCCAGAACCTACAGTGGACTCAGGTGGTGTAGGTTCCGGGACTTCCCCAGAACCTACAGTGGACTCAGGTGGTGTAGGTTCCGGGACTTCCCCAGAACCTACAGTGGACTCAGGTGGTGTAGGTTCCGGGACTTCCCCAGAACCTACAGTGGACTCAGGTGGTGTAGGTTCCGGGACTTCCCCAGAACCTACAGTGGACTCAGGTGGTGTAGGTTCCGGGACTTCCCCAGAACCTACAGTGGACTCAGGTGGTGTAGGTTCCGGGACTTCCCCAGAACCTACAGTGGACTCAGGTGGTGTAGGTTCCGGGACTTCCCCAGAACCTACAGTGGACTCAGGTGGTGTAGGTTCCGGGACTTCCCCAGAACCTACAGTGGACTCAGGTGGTGTAGGTTCCGGGACTTCCCCAGAACCTACAGTGGACTCAGGTGGTGTAGGTTCCGGGACTTCCCCAGAACCTACAGTGGACTCAGGTGGTGTAGGTTCCGGGACTTCCCCAGAACCTACAGTGGACTCAGGTGGTGTAGGTTCCGGGACTTCCCCAGAACCTACAGTGGACTCAGGTGGTGTAGGTTCCGGGACTTCCCCAGAACCTACAGTGGACTCAGGTGGTGTAGGTTCCGGGACTTCCCCAGAACCTACAGTGGACTCAGGTGGTGTAGGTTCCGGGACTTCCCCAGAACCTACAGTGGACTCAGGTGGTGTAGGTTCCGGGACTTCCCCAGAACCTACAGTGGACTCAGGTGGTGTAGGTTCCGGGACTTCCCCAGAACCTACAGTGGACTCAGGTGGTGTAGGTTCCGGGACTTCCCCAGAACCTACAGTGGACTCAGGTGGTGTAGGTTCCGGGACTTCCCCAGAACCTACAGTGGACTCAGGTGGTGTAGGTTCCGGGACTTCCCCAGAACCTACAGTGGACTCAGGTGGTGTAGGTTCCGGGACTTCCCCAGAACCTACAGTGGACTCAGGTGGTGTAGGTTCCGGGACTTCCCCAGAACCTACAGTGGACTCAGGTGGTGTAGGTTCCGGGACTTCCCCAGAACCTACAGTGGACTCAGGTGGTGTAGGTTCCGGGACTTCCCCAGAACCTACAGTGGACTCAGGTGGTGTAGGTTCCGGGACTTCCCCAGAACCTACAGTGGACTCAGGTGGTGTAGGTTCCGGGACTTCCCCAGAACCTACAGTGGACTCAGGTGGTGTAGGTTCCGGGACTTCCCCAGAACCTACAGTGGACTCAGGTGGTGTAGGTTCCGGGACTTCCCCAGAACCTACAGTGGACTCAGGTGGTGTAGGTTCCGGGACTTCCCCAGAACCTACAGTGGACTCAGGTGGTGTAGGTTCCGGGACTTCCCCAGAACCTACAGTGGACTCAGGTGGTGTAGGTTCCGGGACTTCCCCAGAACCTACAGTGGACTCAGGTGGTGTAGGTTCCGGGACTTCCCCAGAACCTACAGTGGACTCAGGTGGTGTAGGTTCCGGGACTTCCCCAGAACCTACAGTGGACTCAGGTGGTGTAGGTTCCGGGACTTCCCCAGAACCTACAGTGGACTCAGGTGGTGTAGGTTCCGGGACTTCCCCAGAACCTACAGTGGACTCAGGTGGTGTAGGTTCCGGGACTTCCCCAGAACCTACAGTGGACTCAGGTGGTGTAGGTTCCGGGACTTCCCCAGAACCTACAGTGGACTCAGGTGGTGTAGGTTCCGGGACTTCCCCAGAACCTACAGTGGACTCAGGTGGTGTAGGTTCCGGGACTTCCCCAGAACCTACAGTGGACTCAGGTGGTGTAGGTTCCGGGACTTCCCCAGAACCTACAGTGGACTCAGGTGGTGTAGGTTCCGGGACTTCCCCAGAACCTACAGTGGACTCAGGTGGTGTAGGTTCCGGGACTTCCCCAGAACCTACAGTGGACTCAGGTGGTGTAGGTTCCGGGACTTCCCCAGAACCTACAGTGGACTCAGGTGGTGTAGGTTCCGGGACTTCCCCAGAACCTACAGTGGACTCAGGTGGTGTAGGTTCCGGGACTTCCCCAGAACCTACAGTGGACTCAGGTGGTGTAGGTTCCGGGACTTCCCCAGAACCTACAGTGGACTCAGGTGGTGTAGGTTCCGGGACTTCCCCAGAACCTACAGTGGACTCAGGTGGTGTAGGTTCCGGGACTTCCCCAGAACCTACAGTGGACTCAGGTGGTGTAGGTTCCGGGACTTCCCCAGAACCTACAGTGGACTCAGGTGGTGTAGGTTCCGGGACTTCCCCAGAACCTACAGTGGACTCAGGTGGTGTAGGTTCCGGGACTTCCCCAGAACCTACAGTGGACTCAGGTGGTGTAGGTTCCGGGACTTCCCCAGAACCTACAGTGGACTCAGGTGGTGTAGGTTCCGGGACTTCCCCAGAACCTACAGTGGACTCAGGTGGTGTAGGTTCCGGGACTTCCCCAGAACCTACAGTGGACTCAGGTGGTGTAGGTTCCGGGACTTCCCCAGAACCTACAGTGGACTCAGGTGGTGTAGGTTCCGGGACTTCCCCAGAACCTACAGTGGACTCAGGTGGTGTAGGTTCCGGGACTTCCCCAGAACCTACAGTGGACTCAGGTGGTGTAGGTTCCGGGACTTCCCCAGAACCTACAGTGGACTCTGGGGTAAGGAGTCTCGGGAGAGGGTAAGGAGACCGACACAACAAAAGGTAGGGATCGGGAGAAGGCCGTAAGTAAGGGGTAAGGAGTCTTGGGAGAGGGTAAGGAGACCGACACAACAAAAGGTAGGGATCGGGAGAAGGCCGTAAGTAAGGGGTAAGGAGTCTCGGGAGCGGGTAAGGCAGACCGACACAACAAAAGGTAGGGATCGGGAGAAGGCCGTAACTAAGGGGTAAGGAGTCTTGGTAGAGGGTAAGGAGACCGACACAACAAAAGGTAGGGATCGGGAGAAGGTCATAAGTAGGGGGTAAGGAGTCTTGGGAGAGGGTAAGGAGACCGACACAACAAAAGGTAGGGATCGGGAGAAGGCCGTAAGTAAGGGGTAAGGAGTCTCGGGAGTGGGTAAGGCAGACCGACACAACAAAAGGTAGGGATCGGGAGAAGGCCGTAACTAAGGGGTAAGGAGTCTTGGTAGAGGGTAAGGAGACCGACACAACAAAAGGTAGGGATCGGGAGAAGGTCATAAGTAGGGGGTAAGGAGTCTTGGGAGAGGGTAAGGAGACCGACACAACAAAAGGTAGGGATCGGGAGAAGGCCGTAAGTAAGGGGTAAGGAGTCTCGGGAGAGGGTAAGGAGACCGACACAACAAAAGGTAGGGATCGGGAGAAGGCCGTAAGTAAGGGGTAAGGATGAGATCCACATAAACAGGGACAGTGACATTTGGTGGAAAGGAGAACAAAGGATAAGATATACAATGAGGAGTAAGAAAACATTCAGCAATTTGATATACAAAGTCCCGGGACCTCGCGTGTCAGGTGAACATAAGAGGAAGGACAGGAAAACACGACAGACTTGGAAGGAGAAGAACTGAAAGTTACCCCACAGACTGAAAGTTACCCCACAGACTGAAAGTTACCCCACAGACTGAAAGTTACCCCACAGACTGAAAGTTACCCCATGTGCCTAATGCAGCCACAGACCCCGGAGTGTCTCCTCTGCTAAAGCCTTATAGGAGGGCAAAGACAGTCTAAAGCAGCTGGGCCTTAGAGACATTTGTATTAGGGGTGCAGAGCATTATGGGTATTATTCTTATTACATCGATGGCTTTCATCCAAAGCTCTGCTCCCCCCCCCCAGTGGTGTGCCGACTATGCTGACGGCTCTCCGGCTGCCTGTCCCTGATTTCGGCAGACTTTATACCGAGATCAATGACGCCCATTGTCACAGCTGCTACAGAAAGAGTTAGCTGGAGGGCCCCCGTCTGAACATTGCTATGGAGCCCTTTGATTGGAAGTTAGGATTGTGGATGGATTGCGGAAGCATCAAAAAGGTATAGAAGGGTCGGAGGCCATTATGGGAGGTTCAGATAAAAAAAATGTCAACTACTGTGTGGTATTGTGTGACGATCCCGCTGTAGAATCGGGTGTTCTGATCACCGGGGGCTCTCAGCCAGATGGGCTGAGACGTGTCAGGAAGCAAGTGTTGGTCGGGATTACATTTGGGATCGTGGAACTGGGAGGTGTCATGGTGATTCAGGAGGGAGGATGGGTTCCCCAGGCCTAGATCCGGGCTTTAGCGGTACCCTTAAGGGAAGGATGCTGGCTAGGGGAAGGAGCTCCTGCTGGGAAAGAGGAACGGACCGTATTCAGGTGTCAGGAGGACTTCCCCAGAACCTACAGTGGACTCAGGTGGTGTAGGTTCCGGGACTTCCCCAGAACCTACAGTGGACTCAGGTGGTGTAGGTTCCGGGACTTCCCCAGAACCTACAGTGGACTCAGGTGGTGTAGGTTCCGGGACTTCCCCAGAACCTACAGTGGACTCAGGTGGTGTAGGTTCCGGGACTTCCCCAGAACCTACAGCGGACTCAGGTGGTGGGGGTGCTGGAGGCACACAAAGACAGCCAGGGAGGCTGGGAGAGAACTGGTGAGGCTAGGAGAGCCGTGAGCCTGAGGGGCCACCAGTACAAGTGTGGGACAGCACTTCAAAGAGGACCTGTGGGTCAGAAGTGCCAATGGCCAATGTTTAAAGTGGAAGCCAGGAGGCTGTTCTTGCGTTGTTTGGAAGCCTTGGAGAAATTTTATGCTGAACAACCCCTGCGAGGGGATCCAAGAGGGACGTAGGAACTTTGTTTTGAATAAAAGTGGGCTACCGAGCCCTTGAATCAAAGATATTGTGAGTAGACGGCATTCTTAAGCGCTCGCCCTACGTGCTAATATCCCCGAACATCAAACTACCGAGAAGAAAGAGAAATCCCGGGACTGAAGAAAAAGGAAACCAGGACCAGGACACAGAGATGGGAATGAGGAACACAAAAGGGACAAAGTCTCATCAACTAAGAGGGATAAAGGAGTACGGGGGGACATGAAGCTCGAGGATATTGGGGAAACACAGCCGGGAATCTGGAATACCGGGAATGGCTTGGAAGACCAGGAAGATATTGACGGAGAAAAGAGAAGACGGGGACAGACTTTGGGAAGGTGGAAAACACAACCGGGAAATTGGAACACATCGGGTATCAGGAACTTGAGTAGTAGGAGGGAAAGGAAGGGGGCACGTTGGGGTGTCGGCACACACAAGTTGAGAAGTGGGAACACATGACGTGATACGGTCTTAAGGAGGAAATTAAAGGGAGCGGGAAGGAGTTCGGGAAGGATGCGCACAAATTTGGGAATCTGGAACACATCGGGGAAAGGGATCTTGGGCCATAGGGAGGAACACAAAGTAAGAAGGAGGACAAGATACGGAAGGAGAAAAAAAAGGGAAGGTAACAGGAAGGGAGACAAAGTTTTATGCAGGAGACGAAGGAACACAGAGGAGGATACCACATTACTTGTCTGATTTAACCCCTTAATTACCATAGTAGCGCAGGGCTACAAACCAGCCATTGTCATGTACACACGCACACTTAAGATATAAAAGTATATATATATTTGGTTGATATATATATATACACCGCTTCTGGTGGCTCCTCTGGAGACCGTCTTTCATTGAGGGGATCAGAGAAGGCAGGAGCAGGGAAGGGAAGGAGAGAAAAAGGAGATGAAGGGGGGTCCCACTTTATCCCACATGGTGACAACACAGAAGGATGAGGGAAGGAGGGGGGGTCCTCCGGAGAGGTGACAGAGGGGTACAGACAGGAGGAGGAGTGACAGCATCTGTGAGGTGGTAGTAGGCATTACGGGCAGGGTGACGGGCGGGTGGGCAGGCAGGCGGGTGGTGGTAGGTTGTGAGGGGGCAGGAAGATCTATTGCTGGATTATACTTGCCCTTAGTTTTCTTGTTTGGATCTGTGAAAATCCACCAGAGAGCCAGAAAAACAACACAAAGAAAAAGAACACAAAAGAAAAAAGGAGGAACGGGTGGAAAGGAGGAGCCATTACAAACAATATTTTATTCAAGAGCGGATTGAATAAAAATATTGTATTTCATAATTGTACTGAAAACCAAAAAACTGAATAGAAAATAAATCTTGCAAGAAACACCATGAAACAA